>NC_064868.1:1660819-1960819 GCF_024139225.1 Suncus etruscus
CTTGACCTTGGGAAGAGGGCTTTTTGCCACAGAGTAGAGCATTGCTACTCTTTCAGATTAAAAGTCAATTGTAGGGGGTGGGAGGTAGCTCAAGTGGTCACAACATATGTCTAGCAGGCACCAATGACTCTTGAAAAGCAACTCTGGGTAATATTCTGGAGGTCTCCAGGCATAGCTGGGGGTAGACCTGACAATATACATTTAAGGTGGGGAGCGTTGCTCATGTGCTAGAGCTTGTGCCTCACATATTTGAGGCCCTGGGTTGCATCTCCCACAACTCCGCCTCCCCATCTGGCCAGCACCAACGGGTGTAGCCTCTGTCTTCATTTATTGAGCATAAAAAAGAGGTGAAGACTATTGGCTTCCTAAGCCACTAAGTTAAATCCATGTTCCTATGTACATTGGCTGAGTTGCCAATTAACTTCTTTATGTTACATGTTTCTCTTCTTTAATATGTACAAATGTGGTCCTGATCTCTTAGAGTTGCTGTGAAAATTAAATCGATTAAGATATGCAAGGTGCTTAAAACAATTCTTGGAATATTACAAATACCCTGGGAGTAATATTTGTTACCAGTCTAGTCATGTGTGTACATGAAAAAGAAAATCAGTTTCTGTCATCCAGAAGCTGGTCTTGGGTTTGGTGTTGTGAGAAGATAATTCTGTAACCATAATGAATTTGAAAAATATTAGAGCTACTTCATAACCATGTCTGTTCACGGACAAAATGTGAACTTGGCCAGATCCTCAAAATGATCAAATATGTCTCTGTCCTGGATAATCTGAGTGACTATTGCATATTTGTTTTTCTAACTACAAGCTATAGGAGTGAGGGAACCCAAGAAATTGGCAAAGCAGTTCCCTGGCACCTGTGAGTCTCTGATTTGATCCCTGGCATTGTAGGACCTCCTGAGCATTGCCAGGTATATACAGTCCCTCCCTGTAAAAATAAATAAAATGCAGACAACAGCTTTAGACTTGGTCTGCTCTTCTCTCCTAGGCAAAGATTTATTAAGACACCAATCATAAAACGACATCTGTTTCCTGATAGTATCTAATTCAGAGCAAGCTCTATTGCTTTAAATTGTCTGTAAAATCACTCAACAAAGCCCAACTGCTATAAGTACTTTTTTGTGTCTCATTGGTACACCATGGTGCATGTTATCACTCAGTGCTAGTTAAACCCCAGCTGGTTCAATTACCGGTGTGTACTTTGTGGTCTTTGGCAAGAAGGCTTTATCCATGGGGAGAATGATATACTTTCTTTTCCTAAGATTGAAGGTCATAACAATCATGCTTCTTGGTAATCATTTTTCCCATTAGGCACATGAGCATTTTTTCATGCCAATTAATATTGGCACAACATATTTAAATGGCGACATGGACTCCATCGTGTGGTTGGGATTTAATTTATTTAACCTATTATATTGTTTTAATTTAGTGTTTTTGAAGTATACTACTTATGTAATGATATTTTATCTCTCCTCTCAGCCCAGTTCAGTGTTACAGCTCAGCTGAGTAGGCCCAGCGGATCAGTGCTCCAGGTCAGCTAAGTGGGCCCAACAATGGTGATTGGGCTGGAGGTACTAGGGGCCCCAGAGCTGTACTGTTGAAGCAGAGTAAGAGACCATAAAATATCCAGTACTATCTTGTGCATATATACACCAGTTCTTTGGACTATCTCCAAGGACCCTGTAATTTAATTGAAAACTTCTGTTGCTATTATAAATAATACTGAGATTAGTGTCCTATACTTAAGAAAACAGACTGCATTGGTTTTCTTGTAGTTAAATAATAGTCATTACTACATGTAGAGTACACTGGTCCTAAGAGATTCCCTTCTAATAATTATAGATAGGATGGGACAAGGGTATTTCTTCATAGATGAAATTTGTTGATAAAATAAATGATGTTTTTGGGACTGTTTCTTGGCTCAGTCTTGCTCAAAGATATCAGAAAAAATGACCATAGACTTGATGTAGTTGGACCTCAAAAAAACATGTTTGGTTTGATAAGGTCAGATATAAGGATCTGTTCCTGACTAGAAATTATATCAGGAATTAGCTTTCAATAACCATATCATCTTTTTTCTTTCTTTTTTTTTTTGGAGGCCTCACCTATTGGCACTCAGGAGTTACTCCTGACTTTGTGCTTAGTAATCACTCCTGTTAGGTTTGGAGGACCATATGGGATGCCAGGGACCAAAATCACATAAACTGCATGCAAGGCAAAAACCCTACTATGACTATGACTCCAGTTCCTATTTTTATCCTACCTAAACCAATAAAATATTTTCATGAGTTTCTTTCAACTTTAAGCAGTTCTATGTCAACCATAAGATTACTATGCATGGTAGACCATGCCAATGCTACCTGGGTGACTGCAGTTTAGGGTAGCCTTTTGTAGTATATTTATCAGTATTTTTTACTTTCCTAATCTCAACAATATGGATGTATTTCTAAGTGGTGGGTGTTTATGCCATCCTAAGAGAGATAGGATATATTTCTTGAACACTGACTGGAACATTCAGGGAAGGCCAAAATTAAAAGAAGATGCTTTCAAAGTAGGAAAACTCCCTAGCAGACATTCATATGATTTAGATTGAGGACGTTTCTATGAAACATCTACTGGTTGTCAACCCTATTTTAACCAAGAAGATCTTTTATATAGTGCAATGCTATAATATCTGAAAATTTTTATAGGAGACATGTGAGGATTGTTAAACTTACAGTTAAAGAGAGAACAAGTGCCCGATAGGATCTAACAGATTTCTTAAAGAGACACTGTGGCATGCAGATGATTTCCAATCTTAAGGACAGTAATAGAATGTCTGAGATTTTCTTAGTTCTTCACTATATTGTCTTAGTTCTTCTCTATATTGTCACAGGTTGTTTAAGAGAATGATCTGTCATGATGTAAGGGAAAATTCATGCAAAATCATTTCTCAGGACTTAGATGAACATGTCATGTACTGGTTTGCAGGGGAAACGTTTGAGAAGACAGTATCTCTGTGTCTGCTCACTGGGTCACCAATGAGTTCAGGCTGCCAAATCCAGATGCTTTGCTTTGCTTTCTTTTCTCCTAACAGAAACCATGACTTTCCTCACCTGGTTTCTGAAAATCCTAGCTCACATAAAATATCTTTGATTGCTTTGCCAGCATTAATTAATTTACCTCAATTGAGCAATTTTATTTGAATTATTTCAGTGAGCAAGTTCTTCCTCTGATCAGTAACTGGGAGTGATTGAGCAATGGATTCATGATCCCTTAGAGTTGCTGTGAGGATTAAATCAATTAAGATGTGCAACATGTTTAAAACAATTCTGGAATATTACAAACACTCTGCGAGTAATATTTGTTACCAGTCTAGTCTTTGTTGAATATTTGTGTGCATGAAAAAGAAAATCATTTTCTGCCATCTGGAAGCTGGTCTTGGACCAGCCCCTCTCAAGTGATTTTAGAGAAAATTTAGATATGTATAGACTCTTTAAAACCAATATAATCCAAAGGGAGCTGTACATTTTCTTGTGAGCTTCACAAGTTAAAAGGGAAATAACTTGTAACCATGGTGCTTACATTGAGATATTGTTAATGAAAATAAAAAAGGAAATAAATTATATTGCTTGATCATTAAATCCAAAATGATCATATTTTCATTTGTGCTCAACACATGTATTATGGGTTTGTACAGGGAAGACAACATTTAAGAGGAAAAAATTAGGACAGACTGTAAAATATATTCTTTTTAATCTTAGAAGAAATTTTGTTGTAAAATTACCAAAAGGATAAATAGTAAAGTGGGAGGCCTAAACATTTTCATGCACTTGTGTGTTAAGACAGACTGTAAAATATATTCTTTTTAATCTTAGAAGAAATTTTGTTGTAAAATTACCAAAAGGATAAATAGTAAAGTGGGAGGCCTAAACATTTTCATGCACTTGTGTGTTAAGATTAACCCTATCACCTTTCTGTACCATAGCCTAATTTGCAAAATCACTCTGAGCTATTAAGTATTGTTGAACCCATTTTTAGAAGAGGAACTTGAGGATTGAGACTTAGTACTCAATGTATGTTGGCATTTGTAATAGAAGTGTAAATGGAACCTAGGCCTGATATCAAAATCCATATTTTTTGGTTCAGAAAATTACCTTATTCCAGGTCTAAAATATCTAGACATCCACTTGCTTTTCAAGCCCATGTTCTCCCTTGCACATATATTTCTCTTCTTTCTCTCCCCTCATATCTTCTTTCTAAGTAAGTTTCAATAAAAACTATGTTACTTCACCAAAAGTAAATGATTAGACATCATGTAACTATATTTCATAACATGTTAAAAGCATCTTAATAAGAAAACGTGCTATGAACGTTATAAACCATTTACTGCAATTTTTGTTTTTACTATTTATTTAAGAGTGCTGTAAAGTACCTTTATTGTGATGTCTCCATTAATGCTTTTTAGTGTTTGGATTCATTTCTGATGTTGGTAGTTCTTAGGGAAGTTCTGTGGACCAACAAAAATATTGTTATGGAACCCAAAGTGTTTGCTGATTTAATCCAACCCACTCTTTTTGCAGATGGCAAAACTTCTGCAGTCCTTGTCTAGATTCTACCAAGAAAAAGCCCTCAAAATGTTAAAACAGAAAACTGTCAAGTGGTTTCAGAATACATAGCAGAAAAAGCAACCAAATAGACTCTGACCTTATGCCTGTGGAAATTCTTCCATGTTTCAGTGGCTCACCAGTACTCATTATACTGAAGAGGGAAAGCGTCTTTAATTTTCTTTCTTTATTTTAATGTGCAAATTGAACAGAGACCATTATAATCATCAGATCCATTGTCTTATGTATGAACATAAGGGACGCAAGAAAGCAGGGGGTTTTCTGATACAACTTTTAGCTTTAGGGCACACTTTCTTTGATATTTATATATTTAATCCCTTTATAAATTGTACTCCAGAGCATAACCCAAGAACAAAGCACTTCATCCCTCCTGTTATTAGAACTGTGTACTTCTTGCTTTGACTTTTAAAAACGACAGAGCTACAAGGCATTCTGTTCCCCATGGCTGATCACTTCCTTCCAGTGAGTGGCATTATGTTGGTGAATTAATTAATAGTAAAATCTTCTTTACATATTCCCAAGTATTAGTAGAAGAGTTAGATCAAAAGGCTTCTAGAGGAGAGGTAAAGTGATAGGGGGAATGGAAGAAAACCCCAACATTTCCTTTTTTAGATAAAGTATAGAAGTGGTCATTGTAGAGCTGCTTTGCTTATATTTTCAGGTGTCTTCTGAATTTTTAAAGGGGATTATTCTAAATATGGGAAATGTCTGTTCTACTATAGGTTTAAAGGTTTAGCTTCAGGTGAATGCCACCACCTTTCCTGTGCCATGCAGCAGGATCTAAAGTACTAATCTTCAGCAAATATGGTGCTCTACCTAGCTCTGTCTAATCACTGCATTTCACATTTCCCTACATAAAATTGGAATAATAGAGATGATGACAAAATATCCCTGGTAAACTGGTAAGTGGTAAGTGAGAGGAATATGGTTGGGGGGGTGTTGGTGGAGGGATACTGGTGAAGAAATTGGTGTTGAAACATTATATGCCTGAAACTCAGTCATGAAGAACTTTGTAATTTCACGGTGATTAAATAAAAGAAACACGCACACACAATCTTTCTGGTTAAGTGATTTTCAGGCTTAAGACATGCTAATGAATTCTCCCCATATCCTCTATTGATCCTGGCAGTCCCTTGACTATTTGCAAAGTATGGAGCATGAGACATGTAGAGATCTTGCTTTGAGGGGCCACAGCACAGTGCACTGAACCCGACCTGGGAAACAGCAAAGTTGTGTGGTACCACATAGGCATTGGCCTTGTAGGAGCCATGAAATGGTTACCCTTGCTTAGCCTAGAAATCAAAGGACAGGTTTTGACAAGCTTTGAAGAGGATCTATAGAAATGCTGTCCCCTTCATCCTTCTTGTCTTGGTCCACATGAGAAGTTTATGCTACAATGAACCACTTCATGAATGTCCTTTTCTGTTTGAGATAGAGCAAGTTAGAGATGCCAAGTCTACCTTCTAAGAGCAATTCTCAAGTAATGAAGTATGGGAAATTAGAAACGACTTCCAGCTGCTTTGTCTCTGTGAGATAACAGATTATTTCTTCAGGCTCTCAGAATCTCCCAGCAGAAATGATTCCCCCATTGCCCACAGCAATAACCCACTTGGAATAATATCCCTTATTACGGTCATCCTTTCTTTTCATTTTTTGTTTGTTTTGGGGCCACAGCCAACAGTGCTCAGAAGTTCACTTGGGTATTACTTCTGGCAGGCTTCCAGGACCATATGGGATGCTGGGGATTGAACTCAGGTTGAATATGTGGGTAGTCGATAAGCAAGTAATGCCATACCTGCTCCAGCCTCCACTTTTCCCCTTTCTCTGCTCCTTCACTTCGCTTCCTGGGAATTCCCTCCAAAATAAACCTGTCACAGCTGCATCTTTGGTTTCAAGATCTGTCTTTGAGGGAACACAATTAAACAGGAGATGACATCCAAAGGGAGTCTTGAAGTTAGCAGTTAATCAAGTCTAGTGAATTTAACGGAATGCAAATTATACCATAGTAAAGCTGTTTAAACATAAAAGAATTAGCAACCCACCATGAAGGAAAAGAATATTCCAGGTCAGGAGAATAACATTTGAAGATTAAAGATAGGATAAGGAATTACTTCCTTTGGGGGAAGTGCAAATATTTCAGAATGGATAGCTGTTTAGAAAAGTAGGGAGGAGATGGGTCAAAAAGGGATTCATAAATTTAGATAAAGAGCTCTAAGTTTATTCTGAATGTTACAGGATACTACCTGGGATCTCTAAATGGGAATTTTATGGCTAGATCTATGTTTTATAAAGTTACTTTGGTGCTCACATACAAAATAGAAAAAAAGGAAGGCAAAACCAGTTATCAGGAGCCAAAGAGATAGTACAGCAGATAGGGAACTTGCATGCCTTGCAGGAAGTTGACCCAGGTCTGATTCTTGGCACAATATATGGTTCCCCAAGATCTCATGGGAGTGATCTTTGAGCACAGAGCCAGGAGCAATCCCTGAAGGTCTCTGGGTATAGCCCCAACCCCCATCTATAAAAAGAAAACAAGCAAAATGACCAGTTATTAAGTTATGATTACAATTAGGACAAAAACAGATTAGGAGCCAAATTAAAATAGTAATTAGTGGATGGAGAAAAGAGAAGATTTGATTCATTTTGGGGAAAATAAAATTTACATAGAAAAATGCATAATTATGTATGAAAGTACAGTATCATTCTAAAGAGCTATATCCAACCTCAGTAGTAAGAGTTTATTTTTACTCAATTCCTCTGGAAATCAGAGTTTCTTCTCATTGCAGGAAGAAGGAAGGTACATCACAACAAAAGGGGGTTGAATGTAATATTTTGGGCATAAGAGCCGGGCAAGAGTGGTCAGAAGCCTGGAAGAAGACCACAAGGTGGAAGCCTAAATCCATAAGATCAGAATGAAATGCATGGCCTTCATGGATGAGTGCCTTAGGAATTTTCCCTATTTGGTTCAGTTCAGTTTACTTCATCTTTATCAAGATTTCTTTTCTGATTACTCTCCAAAACCTATCTCTGAAGATTAAATATATGCACCCCATTTCTTGATGGCAGCTTATATATCTCTTAGGAAACACACATGCTCACACACCTCACATAATGTGCTTTAATTTACACAATTATAATCACAAGAAAATTGACACCAACATTTTAATAGAATCAGTCATTTTACCAATCGCTATCTGGGGTCACTCTATGAGACAATTGTACTAAAATACTTTTTCCCTATTATAAATTATGCTGCTACAAACATTTATGTACACTTTTTTTCTGTGGATATCTATATATAAAGATATCTCTTGAATACATAACTAGCAGTGAAATTTTGAGGAACTAATAATTATGCTGTTTTTCCAAAGTGCCTACATAATTTTACATTTTTGCCTGCAAATTTTTTGTTTTCTTTCTTTTAAAAAACTATTATATATGGTAGTTTTTCTCTTTCATTACTAAACATGAGTTATTTTTCTTTTTTCTTTTTTTTTGGTTTTTTTTTTGTTTGTTTGTTTTTTTTTTTTTGTTTGTTTTTGGGCCACACCCGGTGGTGCTCAGGGATTACTCCTGGCTGTCTGCTCAGAAATAGCTCCTGGCAGGCACGGGGGACCATATGGTACACCGGGATTCGAACCAACCACCTTCAGTCCTGGATCGGCTGCTTGCAAGGCAAACGCCACTGTGCTATCTCTTCGGGCCCATGAGTTATTTTTAGATATAAATTATTAAACACAGAACTTTTGCAAACTCACCCTTGTTTTTTTCTTTTTTTTTTTTTTTGGTTTTTGAGCCACACCCGTTTGACGCTCAGGGTTACTCCTGGCTATGCACTCAGAAATAGTCCCTGGCTTGGGGGGACCATATGGGATGCCGGAGGATCGAACCTCGGTCCGTCCTATGGTAGCGCTTGCAAGGCAGACACTTTACATCTAGTGCCACCTTCCCGGCCCCACCCTTGATTTTTCTGTTATAAATTCTCCTTTTTATAATACTTTTTAATATCTACTATTATCACTTGAAAATTTTTATAATATCATAATAAGAGTTAGAATAATGAACTTCCCTAGAAAAATCATAAGGTTGAATCAGTGTATTAATTTAGATCTTATTATGGGGAGATTCTTTAAGGCAAGAGTAATATAGGAACCACTGTGATGCTCTCTCACTTTACATTTAGAAGTAGGGAAGGAAGGAGGAGGTAGACAGAAGAGATTTAAACCTTAGAGAGCTGTGCAGGGTGGCCCAACGACATCATGTGCCAGCTACTGTGTGTGGCTTGGACAGTTGCCCCAGGTCTGAACCTGAGATAAAACTATGAATCTGGGAAAGCAGAGAGAATAGGAGGAGGTAAGACATTTACCCTACATGTGATTCTGTATCTCTGATTCTATCCCGAGCACCTCATATAGTCCCCACAGCACTGCCAGAGGTCCTCTTAAGCACAAAGCCAAAAAAAGACTCAGCACTACAGAGTGTGGCCCAAATTCCACTCGGTCAAAATGTAGTAGTATGGACCAAATAGAACATGAATGCCAACATGATTTGGACCACCTTTGAAGCTTTACCTTCTTCCCAGTATTAGAACTCAGATAGATTCCCTGCTATTGCATTCACTTCTGCTCTGCTTTGCCTATTCATTTTTCATCAATCAGACCAACAGTGAGGAAAATTCGAGAACGGAAAAAGAGAAAAATGGGAATATATGTTTGCCATCCCTTCAGTCTCTGTAGATCCCTCTTTATTGTCATTCTGGCAGGTATTCTGCTTAATTTTCCTTCCCTGAAGTGATAACACTAGTCTCTGTAAAGCTAAGAAAATGAACTGCCCTATAGAATAATAAAGGTGAAATAAGGTAGTGACAACAACCCACCAAAAGCACTATTAGCTAATATTACTAAGTGATACTTTCCTAGTGAAAATTCCCTCCAATGAAATATTTCATTATAAATACTTCTTGGGAGTTCAAGGGAAACAAATATTTCACTGGCTTGGTCTCTAGATAAACATAAAGAATCTGTACTATGCTTTACAATGCCAAAACCCACCAGTCAGTCCAATCAATTTGATATTAAAGCAATAATAAACCACATTACTTGGTGTTATGTAGACAAAACAGCTAATTGTTTGATGGAAATACTCACATGCAAATCAGTTATTTTGACATCATATGGGCACAGTCCAAGTCAATATTTAAAAAGTATTTTTTTTTAAAACTCATTAATTGGAAACATATTTGTTCATCATCTTGTACATACAGGAATTTTTCTCATTTAACAAATGGTTTTGCATCAATCCCATCTTAGAAATTAGTAAACACAAATTTTTCTAACTGAAACAAAGTAAATACATAAGAAGGGGCCAGAAGCATAAAGTGCTTTCAAGTTCACCTCACAAACTCAGGCAGTGGTAATTAATTAGTGGTGTAGGATCACCTATGGAGGTGCTGACTCTTGGGGATTCAAACCCTGGGATGTTGCAGCTGTTAGACTGATGGTGAGTTTCCCTGGGTACCACACAGACGTTTCACAACTGGATATTCTGGGGGCTGAAGGCAGAAGTCAGATCTCAGCAGGAAGGCCCCTGAAAGTCCCCAGCAAGAAGCTTTTTCTGTCTAAACTGCAGGTCTTTGGGTCCTTTGAGGCAAAATTTCAATATTCCTTTAATTCATTCTGAGAAATGCTGTTCTCCCTGTTTGTGCCTATAGCCAAGTTTTTCTATCCTTACAGTGGTCCTCAAACTTTTTTTTATTTGGTTTTTGGGCCATACCCGTTTGACGCTTAGGGGTTACTCCTGGCTATGTGCTCAGAAATCGCCCCTGGCTTGGGGGGACCATATGGGACACCGGGGGATCGAACCTCAGTCTGTCCTATGCTAGCGCTTGCAAGGCAGACACCTTACCTCTAGCGATCCTCAAACTTTTTAAACAGGGGTCCACTTCACTGTCCCTCAGACCTTTGGAGGGCCAGACTATAGTAAAAACAAAAACTATGAACAAATTTTTATGCACACTGCATATATCTTATTTTGAAGTGAAGAAACAAAATGGGAGCAAATACAATATGCAGCCTGTGGGCCATAGTTTGAGAACCACATAATAATATAAGGTCATTATAATATAAGGCCATTAGTTCTCCTGGGTCAGGGCCTGCTCTGTTCTAATATGACTTCTCACCTGCATTAGCCCTCCTACTATCCAGTTTAGTGGGGCTTAGGCTTCAGAAGATAGACTTGCAAAATAGGGCTCCCTTCTGTGTGTAACATCTGACAAGAACTCATTTCCAGGGAGGTTCAGGAGTTCCTGAGCTCCAGCAAGGGTCGCTTGGATCTGATGATTCTTGGGAGAAGATGTCACCATGAGCATCTGCTAACTGGACTCTAGGAACAGAGTCATGACGACCTCTGGGGCCCTCTTTCTACATTTGAGGGGCCTGGAACTGCAAGTTGTTTGCTTCTTTGGGAGCCAAAGAAACTTGACTTCCATGTTTCTTGAGGGTACATCACCTCTGTTTGTCTTGAAGATGATAAAACAAGAATATTCATATTTTAGGTGTTTCATTTATTTTCTAGTCCTGCTTGAAATTTTCTATGAGAAGATTCCTGGGCAATTTTCCCCTTTAAATGAAATTGCTGTCTGCTCCAGGCAGTATATTCCCCAAGAATTTTCTAATCCTGGACTTGATAATGTGCTTTTGGTGCCTTTCCTTTTAGTTTCTTTGAAACCAGGCAGTCTAATTTGCCAAAATGACAACCACATCCCAGACTTCAGCCAATCTAGTGTTGTCTGTGTCCCATCGTCATCCTTCCATGGTTTTTAGTTTGGATTTAGAAAACTCATTGCCATTTCCCTCCTGGAATAAAGATCACAGAGGTCATCCATTGAAATATCCTAAATAATTTGCTTTGAGCCAGAGTGTCTGAATTGTAGATTGTCCTTTGCAAGACTCTCTTTCCTGAGAAGCCCACTAATAATGGCCTAGTAGACAGTTTGTGAGTAATGACACAGGGTATTTGTATCAGTGTTAAACTGGCCTTAGAAGGCACCTTGCTGTGACCTGTGATAAACCCTTTTATCTCGCTCTGCTTCATTTGAGAACTTCGGAAGTGGCTCCTTTTAATTGTTGAGCATTTTTGTTGCAAAGCTTTTCAGTAAGAAAATAATAGAGCTATGCATGCATGATTCAGGAACAATTAAAAAGCTCAGTCAGACCCACTGCCCAGTGTAGTGGGGGAAATGATCAGATTGCACCTTCATTTGGCAGCACTTAGCTAGGTATTCTATATGTGATACATGCTTATTTTATTGTTGTTAGATGTTTATGTATGTGCTCATACAAACAAAACCATGTTTCTTAGTCGTCAGATAGGTGTTTCTGAAGTAATACATGGATGTCTCTCTCTCTTTACAGATCAATGTCTGAATAGCTATTATAAGCTCATTGGATAAGGGTTCTGTTTGTTGTTGAGCCAAAACTGGCAATGTTCAGTGGTTACTCCTCGCCCTGCACTCGGGAATCACTCCTGGCAGGTACAGTGGGCCGTATGGGTGCCAGAGAATTGAACCTGAGTCTGCTGTGTGTAAGGCAGACATCCTATCTGATGTACTATTACTTTGGCCTCTGGGTAGGGGCATTAGGAGGTTAAAATGTCATTGATTTCATGTCTTGGAGAGAGAAGACTCTTTATTCACGCAATAAAAATGGATTAAGTTGAGGCTGGAGAGGTGGTGCAGTGGTAGGGTGTTTGCCTTGCACACGGCTATCCCCGGCGTCCCATATGGTCCCCCAAGCCAGGAGCAATTTCTGAGCACATAGCCTGGAGTAACCTCTCAGCATCACAGGGTGTGGCCCAAAAACTAAAGCAAAAAAAAAAGGATTAAGTAGCTGGTATATGCCAGTGAAATGTTGAGGACTGATTGATGTAAGACATTACCCACACATACACACCTCAAGAAGGTCTTTGTTTTGGGCTTCTTGCTCAGACTGGGCAGGGCAGAGCAGCTTTTCAGAAGTGAATGACAGTAAAGATCAGAGCATAATCAAACTAACTGTGTCTTTGACCAAAGAGATGGTGGAATGGAGACACAGAGATGTGGAAGGTGACTTCTGGCTGGCTGTTGGGAGATATCATGAAGGGATGGATTTTTAATATCGAAACTAAATATTTTTATTTAAAATATATATTTAATTTTTAAACACCATGATGACAAACAATTATTGCAGTTTAGTTTCAGTCAGACAAAGAACACCTCCCCTTCACCAGTGGAGCATTCCCACCACTAATGACCCCTATCTCCCTCCTCCCCCAACCCCTGCCTGTATTCAAGACAGGTATTCTACTTTTCCTACTCATTAACATTGTCATGATAGTTGTTAGTGTAGTTATTTTTCTAACTGAACTCACCACTGTTTGTGGTAAGCTTCATATTGTGAGCCAGTTCCTCCAGCCCTCATCTCTGGGAGTTATAACAATAATGTCTTTTATTTTTCTTAAAACCCATAGATCAGTGAGATTATTGGGTGTCTCTCTCTTTCCCTCTGGCTTATTTCACTCAACATAATTGTTTTCATGTATACCCATGTATAAGAAAATTTCATGACTTCATCTCTCCCAATGGCTGCATAATATTCAATTGTGCATATGTACCACAGTTTCTTTAGCCATTCATCTGTTGAAGGACATCTTGGTTGTTTCCAGAGTCTGGCTATTGTAAATAGTGCTACAGTGAATATAGGTGTGAGAAAGGGATTTTTTGTATTGTGGTTTTGTGTTCCTGGGATATATACCTAGGAGTGGTATATATAGCTGGATCATATGGGAGCTAAATTTCCATGTTTTTGAGAAATCTCCATATTGTTTTCCATAAAGGTTGGATTAGAGGGCATTTCCCAATAGCAGTGAATGAGAGTTCCTTTCTCCGCACATCCTCGCCAGCACTGATTGTTCTTGTTCTTTATGATGTGTGCCAATCTCTGTGGTGTGAAGAAATTACACTCCTGAATATATATGTACCCAATGAAGGACCTGCAAAATACTTAATAAATTTTTGGACAAATATGAAAGAAGACATCAAAAGCAGCACAATAATAGTGGGAGACCTCAATACTGTCCTGACCTTGATAGGTCAACCAGACTGAAACCTAACAAGAATATACTAGCTCTGAGAAGAGAAATTAAAGAAAGTGTCATAATATATATATATATATATATATATATATATATATATATATATATATATATATATAAAACACTCCATCCCCAGAAACTGGATACACATTCTTCTCCAATGCACGTGGGTCATTCTCCAGGATGGACCACATGCTGACCCATAAAACATATCTTCATAAGGTCAAGAGAAATTGTACAGACTACCTTCTTAGATCATAAGGCACAAAAATTAGAAGTGAATTACAAAGGGACACAGAAGTAAAACTTTAAAACCTGGAAATTAAACAGCTCACTACTGAACAACCAGTGGCTCAGAGATAAAATCAAAGAGGAAATCAAAACATTCCTGGAAACAAATGACAATGAAGTCACAAATTACCAGAATTTATGGGACATAGCAAAAGCAGCATTAAGATGAAAATTTATAGCTCTGCAAGCACAGATCAGAAAGGAAGACGGGACCTACATAAAAAGCTTGAAGACACAGCTTATACAATTAGAAAATGATCAACAGGGCTGGAGAGATAGCACAGCGGTAAGGCGTTTGCCTTGCATGCAGAATGACAGTGGTTCGAATCCCAGCATCCCATATGGTCCCCTGAGCCTGCAGGGGGTGATTTCTGAGCTTGAGCCAGGAGTAGCCCCTGAGCACTGCCGGGTGTGACCCAAAAACCAAGTAGGAAGGAAGGAAGGAAGGAAGGAAGGAAGGAAGGAAGGAAGGAAGGAAGGAAGGAAGGAAGGGAAGGAAGGAAGGAAGGAAGGAGGAAGGAAGGAAGGAAGGAAGGAAGGAAAAGGAAGGAAGGAAGAAGGAAGGAAGGAAAGGAAAGGAAAGGAAAAGGAAAAGGAAAGAAAGGAAAGAAGAAAGGAAAGGAAAGAAAGAAAGAAAGAAAGAAAGAAAGAAAGAGAAAGAAAAGAAAGAAAGAAAGAAAGAAAGAAAGAAAGAAAGAAAGAAAGAAAGAAAGAAAGAGAAAGAAAGAAAGAAAGACAGAAAGAAAGAAAAAGAAGAAAGAAAGACGAAAGAAAGAAAGAAAGAAAGAAAGAAAGAAAGAAAGAAAGAAAGAAAGAAAGAAAGAAAGAAAGAAAGAAAGAAAGAAAGAAAATGATCAAAAGGAACCAAAAATAGGTAGGCAGAAGGAAATAGCAAAGCTTAGAGCAGAAATCAATGAAGTAGAAATTCAAAAAAAAAAACAATCTGAAAGATCAACAAAAGCAAATGTTGGTTCTTTGAAAAATAAACAAGATTGATAAACCACTAGCAAAACCTACAAAGAAAGAGAAACTTGATATAACAGATTAGAAATGAAAAGGAGGAGATCACTCAAGGGATGAATTTTGAGCTATAAAAACTGATGTCAGAAATGACAAAGCTGCAACTGTGAGTTATGGAAGCTCTCACTGTTGAGCTCAAGATCTCATCTAGGTTGGAGTTAGATATAGTTAACAAGATGAGAAGACTATGACATTGAATGAGAGGCTAGTACAAGCTAAGCTTTGTACATTTATGCCATCAGTACTTCGAGGGATTTCTTGCTGGAGAGGGATGGCTCTCAAAATTTGGAGTGGTGTGGTTCCTTTGAACTGTAGAATTCCTAATTTGGAATTAGGTTATTATGGTGATGAGTTAGAAATTTTCAAACCTACTAGTTACAAAGCACAACTAAGAAGGGACTTAACAAAACAAAATGATTTTTCTCATAAAGTTTAAAATGTGCAGGTAGCCAATGGGGCAGTGGTTCACTGTCTCCAGAAGTCTCAAATAGGGTAGAGGTGGGGAGCTAGAGGGGTGCCTGACTGCTCATACCACATGGACCTAAGCACTAATAACCATGGCCCTGCCAGACCCAAGTGACATCATATCCCCGTATGAGGTACCAAATCAAAACCCCCCGCTGCTAGCTATCATTTGGAGTGATCCTAAGACCCCCTAGAACCAATTGGAAGGCTCTTCTAGGTCCCAAAATGTCAGAATTGGCTTTCGTGCCATGTTCTTGACCTTCCTTTCATGTTTATTGCCTTAATGTTGTAATATGAGCATCACCATTCTAGACACTCCATAGGCATTCTGGAGCTCCACAACAGATTTTGAATCTATAGAACATTGCACTTCCTGAAAACAAAACACGTGGAGGACTACAGAGATAGGGCCAGAGTTTTAGTGCATGCCTGGCATACTTCAGACCTTGAGTTCGAGTGTTGGTACCACTTGGTTGCCCAAGTACCTCTATACCATCTGGAGTAAGCACTTTTGAAGAGAAATTAGGTTTATCAGCCTTCAGAAAATGGAGAAAGAATTGGTAATAAAAATGGGAGGACCAAGTTGTAAGCGTCTGTTTGGACTGGGGAGTGGCTGAAGTTCCCTGTGGTCTGGACTGAGGTGAAGTATTAGATGCAGTACTAGTAGTGACCTCAAGGGGGAACCAAAGAGAAGGACACTCAGATGGGCCCCCACTCCATACACATATCGCCCACTTTGGGATGTTTCTTTCACTATCACTGATTTTATTCTGCTCCTCTTTGAAATAATATTCTTTTCTGACTCTCCGATGTTGGCTTTTTCTTTGATTTGGTCACTGCTCCCTTTTCTTCTCATTCTGACCACTTCTGGAGAGAAGTCATTCAGGAAGCCCATACTGGCAAGTGTTGAAATTTTAGCCAGGCCTAGAAACTGTGCCCCTAGGTAGGATTCAGAATTGCCAAGCTTAGTATCTAAGTTAGAAATATGAGGAAGAAACAGGGTCTTGAGAGCCCACTGATTAGTGCCAGGCCAGTCAATGTGAAACTAGATTGAAGTCACTCAGGAATAAGAAATTTGTTTTCTGAAAGCAGACTATGGACTTCAGCATTTTCTACACAGCAGTTTATGCCTTTCTCTTTAGTGTCTTGGTAAAAAAATCTTCCAAAACTCAATCCTTGGCATCTCAGAACTAAGAGAAAAAAGAATTGCTCACATTCTGCCAACAAGACCATTTCCCTGGCCTCCAGATCTAGGATGGGAGAGGCCAACAGTTCTAGGCACTACAATTCTCATTAGAATAAGGAGGTTAGTGAGATAAATACCCTTGGAAGAGTAGTTGAGGACAACGGTGGTTTCTACTGTACTCACTCTGCAGTCTACTACATTCATTTAGAAGTGATTCCTGAAACCCAAGTGATGACTGAAACCCAAATACAATCATGCTTGTAATCATGGTGCTTAAATAAAGATTTTTTGGGTTTTTTTTGGGGGGTATACCTGGTGACGTTCAGGGGTTACTCCTGACTATGCACTCAGAAATCACTCTTGGCTTGGGAGACCATTTGGGATGCCAGGAGATCAAACCGCAGTCCGTCCTAGGCTAGTGCGGGCAAGGCAGACACCTTACCATTTGTGCCACTGCTCCAGCCCCTAAATAAAGATTTTATATTAAAAAATAAAAAGAGGGGCCGGGTGGTGGCGCTAGAGGTAAGGTGCCTGCCTTCCTGCGCTAGCCTAGGACGGACCATGGTTCAATCCCCCGGCGTCCCATATGGTCCCCCAAGCCAGGAGCGACTTCTGAGCGCATGGCCAGGAGTAACCCCTGAGCGTCACCGGGTGTGGCCCAAAAACAAAAAATAAATAAATAAATAAATAAATAAAAAGAAAAGAAAGTCTAAAATATAAAATAAAATAAAATAAAATAAAATAAAATAAAATAAAGATTAGGCTAATTTAAGCCAATGAAAGTTTAAAAAAAAACGAAGTGATTTGTGACCAAGGTTGCTAGTGAGATTGGGAGTCAGAATTTCTGGTGCAGTTGATATGTAATGGCTTCGAACAAAACATCACTTTGCTCCATTGAGTGATTAGTTTTAATCACAATATTTAATTTATAATGCATTTCAAAGTGTTTGAGGTGGGCATGGGCTTTATTAAAAAATAGTGAGCTCCACAGAGATTTAAGAATCACTGCTAGGGACAATGACAATGACCTAGAGAGGTATTGTGTTTGGACAAAAGGAGCCTCATATACATTGCAAACTTGCTTAAATATTCTTGAGGATTTGTCCACTTTCCATGCCTAAGTAGGGGACTATCCTTGGAAGTTTGGTAGAGCCTCTGATCTCTGTGAGAATGTTTTAAATGAATAAAATAAAAAAAGAAAGGCATTCCATACAGTTTTCAAAATATTTTAAAAGCCAGATCTTTAATGTGTATGCTTTTTTGTTAACATGTTAAATTATAAGATCTAACACGTCTAATAGCTGCTGAAATTTTGAAGTACTTTTAACAGTATTGAGACACTGCAACAACTGAAATGTGATATGAAAACAACTGTGAATTTCATTGGTGTCAAAGTCACAGGCACTGCAAGAACTGCTGAGGTTTCTTGCCTGTGTTGAGTTAAAAGCAATGCCAATTTTCAGTTAGAGATTAGAAACACAAAGGTAAAATCTTGTCTCTTGCAGATCCCCCTGAATTCTACCCACAAGACTTAATGAGGTCTGCTGGTTTGGTACTCCTGGATCTAGAGAGAAAAGGAGACTATAGAGTGGCAGGTTAATAGCCATTAAGGAGGATGGACTGGAAGGCCAGACACTCACCAAGGGGTAGCTCTGTCATTTGTCCCAGATACTATCCATCCTTTCATGCTGGGTCTGGAGTACAAGCTATACTCCATTTTCTGGGTCTGATTGGACTATTAGATAATGCCACATCCAGGAAATGGTGCTATTAGTTTTTTATTGGCATTGAACTTGGCTATCTTGTAGGAAATTAATGGACTATGTGGTTGGTCCAAGCCTGTGAGGTGTTGTGGTGAGACTCCCTGCCTTCATGCCTGTGCTATGCCATCTCATGTCAGCCATGTGTCATGATTCCTGGTTTCCTCCCTGAAGGTGCTAAATGCAAATGAATAAACCAACATCTAATGCCAAGGGAAAAGTGCCAGAGTGTGTTCGTGTGTGAGAGAGAGAGAAAGAGAGAAATGAGAGAAATGGATGGATTTTCCTTTGGGAGGCTGGTGAGATAGTACAGGAGGTTAAGGCACATGCCTTGCATCTAGTTGCAGCTGTAACTCTGGCTCCATCCTCAGCAACACATATGGTCCCCTAAGAACTGCCAAGAATCACCTTTGAGTGAGCCAGCAATAGCCACTGTGTACTTTGGATGTGGCCTAGCTCCCCCAAACAGGTTTGACTTTAAGTTGCCCCCTGCTCTGAGGATAAATAGCATTGGAATACTTCTTGCTGATACCCATGAGCCCTCAGTCAAGGGGCCTCAGTCATCCTGCTCATTTTGTGGTGGAGACTGGTGAGGTCTTCATGGCAGAGATTCGTAAGCCAGAGTGTGTTGTCTAGATCTTCCTGACCCAAGATTTACAACCCCCCAAGCCCTGCATTTAGTTATACTTTGCAAAGCCTATCCCCAATTAAGTAATTGTGTTTTTTACATGTGGCAAAGTGATCAGCTAGATGGGGAGGTGACCTCTGTAGCACTGAGACAGACAAAAAGCCTCTCAGAAGGTACCAGAGTCTACAGCTCAAAGAGACACAGGCAACCATGTCAAGATCTGGGTGAAAGTACTTACGAGAGAAGAAATGGTGTAGAGGGACACTCCAAGTGAAGCTGTAAGGGCCAGGTGGGTGAAGAGAGAGAGAAAGGAAAAACTGCTTCAGCTCCTCACACCACACAGATCCGATGCAAGTAGCACTGCTTACAACCTTCCAACAGTTTCTCAAATCATTGGACCCACACCTCTACTCCCCCCTGCAACCACAAGACCCCCCAAACCCATGTCTCCTCTCATCGTGTCCACCTCCTGCAATATGTACCTGCACTCCCTCTTTCTCCTTCCTCCCCCACCCCGCTCCCTGTCCATTTTGTCCTTAAAAACCTCATGTAATTTGTCCTTTACCCCCATTCCCCAGCCCATCCTTTCTACTTTCCTTTGCCCTATAACTTGGACTCCTGCCATTACTTAAATAGACCTTTTGGAGATATCAGTCCACATTCTAGTGTAAGGTCCACAAGCAGGGGTTGGGATCTTTTAGGTTCTATGGAACCCTTGGTATTGAGCGCCACCCAACACCCTTTCTGAGTGGTGGAAGGAATGTTTCCTCCCTCAGTGTGATCTAGTCTGCAGACATGGGTGTAGACAGATCCCTGTGCTGTCTCTCACCAGATTCTAAGTGACTCTACTTTGCCAACCCAGTGGTCTCTCTTGGCTACCTCATGGCCTTGGTTAGGGTCACAAAAGTGGTTTTAGTAATATTGAATCCTACACACAGGATTGTAATCTTGAATTGTTTTTGTTTAAAAGACACAGGAGCTGAAGAGTTGGGACCATTTGTCCAGGTAGTATTTACCAATGTCTATTTTGGAGATTTGACTCAATGCTCCTGGCCCAGACACTTATTTAGGTATTTAATTATCAAATAATTTACTACCCTCTAGGCCAAAAGCCCAGTGATATTAATAGTAATCTAATGTATAGTTTTGTTGCTTGCCTACCTTTCCTGTTCAGGAGCAAGTGATAATATTTAGAAATCAAAACGCTAAATTTATTTTTATGCCTGCATTTGCAAACATAGGTAAGACTTTTCTTTCTTTTTTTTTTTTTAGGTTTGCAGGGCAGACAAAAAATAAACCCAAATACCCCTGCATATAACGGAAAGCTTTTGCTGAGTAGATTCAGCTTGGAGTCCCTAGAATCAGATCCTGAGACAAGATATGCATGCAAGTAGTTCCTTTGAGAGTGTTGTCTGGAAGAACTGGTGGGCAAAGGATAAAAGAGTCAGGGAGGGAAGGAAGCTGTGCCAGCCCGCATTAAGTGTGGCCTTAAGGATGTAAGACTCTTTAGCTCCTTCCTGTACACCCTCTCCCATATTTCTTTGGTTGATGTGTACTGGGGAGGAGCTCCCCTTTTATGATTTCCAGTCTGCCCCTCATGTGGACAAAGCAAGCACCTGTGGCTGCAGTGAACTGCAGAGGTTTGACTTGAAAGCCAGGTGTGTAGAGAATAACAAGTGGCCAGATGCTTCTGCTGTCTCAGCCACACTGAGGAATCCTGTTGCGTGTTACCTCATTAGGAGTGGCAGAAATATCAGATATTTTGCTATAGTCTTTAAGTTCAAATTGCTCCCCTATTCAGGGAGTTTTGCAGAGAGACAGCAAGTGTTCAGGATATACGCACACCTTCTACTTATACAAATAAGTAGGCAAATTAGGAAGAAACGTCACGTCTGCAAATGGCATTGTAGCAGTCAACATTCTCATTCCAGAGAGTGTCTGCAGGCCTGGGGACAGTGAGACATCAAACATCATCACAAAGTAACAATGAGAAAAAAAGGTGCATCCTTACATTGCTATCTTTTATATACCGCTTTTTAGCCATTGTTAGGGAAAATATGAAGGGATTTATCCAAAAAAATGTTTGATTTGATCAATATTAATGTAGCCACAATCTCTTTTCTGCCTGTTTGATAGAAGTCTAAGAACTGTCACACTAAATGCAAATTGCCTTAAGAATTGGGGTTTATAATATCAGTCCTGAGAGGCAAATAATAGAGTTGAGATGGAAAGTGTCAAAATATAGAGCCAATATTGCTGTGCAGAGGCTGGGTGTGTGGAAGGATGTGGCCATGTGTGTTGTGAGATGAGGTGAAAGTAAAGACTAGAATTTGCGGCGAGCCAGCAGCTAGTCTCAGAGATCAGTAAATAAAATAGAACCATTGTGAAACATTTGTCTTATATATTGCTGCCTTTATAGTTTCATGTGGGTGGGCCCTCCTCCCCCCATTGAAAGGTAGACTGAAGCAGAAGCTGTTAACTCAAAAATTATTTATCAGGGTAAGGCCTTCTCCTGCCACACAAATGTCAACTGGAAGCATAAGGAAAAAAAAATATTTACTTTGGCTGCCTCGTATTTTGCTTTGGGTTGGACTGAAAACCATTAGCATTTATTCCCAACTCCCCCCGCTGCCTGTAAATCACTGAGCCAAAGACTGGCTTCATTTTCCTGAGGTCATATTAGCTCTGGGCACAAGGGCCCAGCAATGCTCAAAAAGAAAACGAAAATACTGCAGTCCACTGCTGCCCGAGTGTGGCCTTAAAGGTCTCTCATTTCTGTTTGCTGCATTCATCATTTTCAGAAGTGTATTTCTAAATACACTTAAAATGATTTAGAAAAGCTATCTTCCTACATTTTCTGAAAAAAATTCACCAGTTAATATTTAATGAACTGAATTACAACCAAAACACTAAATAAATGAAGATACCCTACAGATATAACAATGGACTCATGCATTTATGTGTACAGCCCAGCACAAAAGAGATTCTGGTGTTCTAAATCATTCTCTTAGTTTGAATTCACATGATGGCTCTAGCCTATTTTGGGGTGGGATGTGTGCAGTCTTGTTTTAAAAGTGCAGTACTGATCCAGGGTTGCCAACCTTTTTCTCCACTCTGAAAGTTCTGTTTATTTTGCTCCTCTATAGGTTTGGCTGTGGCCTAATGAACAAGTATAGAAATGGCTATATGTGTGTCCTTTAATTCCTGACCCCACATACCCTGTTCATGATTGGTGAGTGAGGGTGTTTCAGGGAAACTGAGGGAAGTATGGCAGTGATGGTCTAAATGACGACAAATCACCACAAGTTATACACATTGCAATAGATAGCCTTATCTGTGGGGTCAATGGGTAAGGAGACTCCTTGAACACTCCCATATATCTCGGCCATTGGAGTCACCTTTCAGTGTTCACAGGATGCCCTGCAAACTGGCACAGAAGACACATTAGAGTTGAAGAAGGGAGAAAGAATAATGGTGAGTGGAGTTATTATCAGAATCATCACTTTGGCTTCTAAAAATAACACATTGATCCTTTTCCCAATCTCTTACTATCAGTGAAGAAAGTTCACTTTATTCCCTCATTGACAGTGACTGTCTTAGTAAGAATATCAGCTTCGGTCTAGTTAAGAAAAGAGAAATGGCACTTGTAATGTGGATAGACAGGAGTTAATACAGGAATTGCTTACCTGGGTGGTGAAAGGCTGAGGATCAAAAGAGGATACTGGGGAAGCTAGAGATGAGTGGCTCCAGGACTAGAATATCTTTCAGGTCTGGGAGGACAAGAGGGAGAAAGAAGTAGGAGAGAGAGGAGTGTATTGAGGCACAGAACTGTGAGACGGCACACAACCTCCAAAGCCAGGACTACTGTCTGGAACTGAGAACTAAGGTAGAAACTTCCTTTGCCCTGCTCTGAGATTCTCCACAATTAACACTCCTCTTGTTGTGTGGTAACACAGAACTACACAAGAATTCTGAGGGCAGAGTGGGGCCTGAAATGGAGCTTGCAGTCTCTGGTTTTTGAAAGGTGGCTTTGAGCAAGGAGATCATTCTTAATTATGATAGGAAAGGGTTTCTTTGACCCTAGTCTGTGCTGTATATTTCTTTCCTCTTTTCTAGCCATGAAGAACTCTCCAGACTGCCCTATGCCTGACTGCCCCCGCGGAGGAAGGAAGGATGTCGCACAACATGAAGATGAGAGAGAGGGACTTAGTCTCTATTTCAGGTCAGCACTATTTTCTCTACTCCTGCCATACTGGGGGACCTGCTGTAGCCTCAAATGTTAAATGGAATGGAATAATGTCATTTTCATTTGACTTTAAAATGTAGCATTAATTTGAATGCGATTCAAGAAGAGTGAGACTTGAGAGAGAGGAGGACTTAAAGTGAAAACACTGGAAAAATTCAATCCAAGCAGTAGATGAACCACTCTCCCTCACAATCTCTCATAAATTATTTTGCTGTTTACAAGTCAAAGCATTCTTATTCTGATTAGTTTGAAGGGGTTAGAAAGGTCTTAAAATGATTCTGGTTCATTCTGGAAAGAGCCAGAAAGTTCTAAGATACCCTTTTATCCATGTATGCAAATTGATCTTTGAGGCTGATGCAGGTGACAATGGAATTTTCCAACCGCACAGCAATATATGCTTAATTTTATACATGGTATTGTTAGAGACACACATTTTTCATGGAATTATGTAGGTTTCATGATGTTGGCAAAGTGTAATGAAAACAGTATTGAGATTGTGGCACTGATATTCTAAGTGAGACCTCTAATCACCAATGATTGGCTTTACAAGGGTTTTAAGTTGTAATAAATGATACCTTTTAATCCTACCAATATGAGCTTTATTAAAAACTGATGCAATGGCTGATGTCATTGCATGCTTTTCAGCAATGAACATGTCTGATATTTGGGGAAGAAAGGAAAGAAGTAGTAGGGCAAGAGGAGAAGCTATAGAGAAAAGAGTACATATTTCAATTTTTTAAATTTGTTTTCAAGCCATATGATGTATCGGACTTGATCAACTCTTATATCTGGAGTTTATGGATACTGATGTTCTAGCAAGAAAATTCAAATGCACTGCCTGATAAGATGGGCTTGCACTCTGCTTAACTCTCGTTTTTTTAGATTAATATCCTGAGTTCCCTTCGTATATGGGATTTTTTAATTGTTTACTGCTCTTTTCCTCTTCCTTGTTTGGACTCATTGTTTACTCATGTCTTCTTTTGAATTTCCTAAAGATTATCATTTACCTGCTGGGATAGTAAGCATTATGCCCTTTCTTTCCCCTTATGATCAGATTTCTTGGGAAAAATAGAAATAGTGGGGACTTATATTTTGGGGCAAGATATACTTCCATCTGCTTTACATAGTTTCAGGAACATAAATTTGCTTTGCGATAAAATCATTATTTCTGAGAAAAGGATGAGATTTTTGATACCTGGAGCTCTGCTAGACTAAGATAATATATTTTCATAACTTTTTAAGACATTTGTCTTCTGCAAAGGCTCTTTGTTATATTTTAATTCTATTGTTTATTGTTTTGTCTCTCAGAAACTAAGTGTCTGTCAGAACATAAATTTGATATATGCATATATCTACTTATCAATTTCTCATCTATAAGGCCTAGCACCTGGCATAAACTTCCTGCTTGAATAGCATTTTTGAATATAGAATACATATTGTACTGATTTTACTCACAGCATTATCGTGAGAATCAGATTGAGTAATGAGATGCAAAAACCCATACATAGGTGTCTCTCAGGAAATTTAATTTTATTTCATTAGTTTTGGGTTTACACCAGGTGGTGCTCAGGCTCTGCACTCAGGAAATACTCTTGGCAGTGTTCAGGGGGGACCATATGGAATGCCAGGATTCAACCCCAGGTCAGCCGTGTGCAAAGTAAGTGCTCTACCCACTGTACTTTGGCTCTAGCCTCAGGAAATGTTTTTGAATTGAGAAAAACCTTTAAGATATTAAAAGGAGACTTATAAGGGGTGGGACCCTGCAGAACAGGTCTTAAATTTCTGAAAGTGAAGTTTTTCCCATTTTATTATTTATAATGATTTGTAGCCAAAGGAAAAAAAATGGGAAAACATTCTATTGTCTCTCTGTGAAAATTTGATCATTCATTTGTTAATGAGGCCATTTTGATAATGCAAAACCAAATGGGAGGGGAGAGTGGTGAAGAGTTCAAAATAATAAATAATCCCTCAGGGTACTTCTTCCTCCCAGAATGCAATACATTGGAACTTGCAGAGTTAACCCTTCATTACTTAATTTTGCCTAGTTTGCAGCAGGCTGCACCGTAGCTCATGTGGCTAGATATTTAGATGTTTGCAGTCATTTTTTGAATGTAAGCTCCTAGAGGCCTGTGTGTTTCAATTCTGAAGTTTTAGAAGTCCTTTTCATCATGTCTTGGATAGTGCACCAAGCATGACTAGTGGTCTCTTAGATGACACAAAGGGTCCAGTTATACAACCCACCTCTATCAGTCAGTCTCCTTGCCTTTTGACTTTGCAGTTTGTCTCATTAAAGAAGCAGAGTCTATTTTCCTTCTCTCTTGACTTTGAGTTTAGTTGTGACTTGCTTAGACCGTGGAATATTATTAACAGGTCAAAAGCTCAGAGGCATGCAGAAATGAGGCTTCTTTTCTTGTATCTCTGCTATTGCCATCAGTGATACATATGTCTTGCTCTCTTCTTCCAGGAGAAAGATGAGTGACACGAAGCAGGCCCAGGCCAGATCAGCCAATCTCCTGCTGAGGCCAGCAATTTGTCTGACAGAGTTTGTTAGCTCCAGGCTAGAGATCCATTCCACAGAGACCATAGGAGTCAAGTTAGTACTGCAATAGGCAAGGGAATTTAGTGAAAGACCAGCATGCTGCACCCCTCTTGCAGGCCCTTTTATTAGGAATTTAGGGGATTCCCTCCTCTGTGTAGTTGAGTTTTAAAATTATAGCTTCTTAGTACATATTGCATCAGATAAATGGCTAGGATTGGGCATAGGATATGTTACATCAGACAAATGGCTAGGGTGAGTCGTAGGCTCAGTGAGTGAAATCATATGTCTCCAGACCCAGGGTACAGTAGTCAGTTTCTGTAATTGTCTCCAGACCCAGGGTATGGTTGCCATCTGGCCATCTGACCATTGTTGTATTTCCTGGGATGTGCCCATATGGTCTGTTTCTAGAAACTGATTGTTCTTCTTTCTTTGTTCCTTAAAACTTGAGCCTCTGATGGCAGTACTTGTGTCTGTCTAAGCAAAGCCAGGGTTACAGAAGTAAAACAGCAATTAAGTCTAAACCTTCTAACATTAAGTAAATCCAAGGTTACAGAAGCAAAACAGCAGTTAAGTTCAAACTTATATTCTAATTTATATTCTAATATTTCCTTCTAAGAAGTTCATCCCAATTTATCTGTTCTTCAACTAATATAAAGATTTGTGAAAGTACAATGAAATGTTTAAAATCACAGGGCTTGGTTTTTTTGCTAGCTTTGTGGCAACAGTTACCTGATTCAGATAATGAATATTATTGAAAGGATGAATGCAGAAATATCAAGCGGTCTTATGTATCTTTTATTTTTTCTCCTCACATAGAAGGAGCAATTAGCAGGTATTAAAACATAGAAGAAAGTGACCATAGATTTGAGTTGCCTTTATCAGTGACACTGCCAACAGAAAACATCATCATTGGGTGAAATCTTGAGGATAGTTGTACCAATTATGTATCTTAGAAAATTAATAGGAAAGCTGAAGATGAAAAGAGTAGACTTTGAAAAACCTAATGAGTATCTATTAGTTTTATTTCCAGGTTTTACCATAATCACAAAGATATCTAATCTTATTTCAGAAAACAGAACTATATGTAAATTGTGTATCAATATCATTGCATCTTTTTCACTCTATTGTAGCCTTTTTTTTTTTGGTTTGGGAGCCACACCTGGTGGCACTCAGGAGTTACTCCTGGCTCTGAGCTCAGAAATTGCTCCTGGCAGGAATGGCAGGCGTCTGCCATGCCAAAGGCCTTTTTAATCAGGTTTAGGAGGGGTGTGGGGCTTGGGTCAATCCAGCACCCTTCCACCTCCTTCCTCCGGAACTCCAGGGCTACCCCTGGGCTGCACGCACAGGGGGCCAGTGAGGTGGGTCCTGGCAAGGAGTTTAAAGTTGACTCCAGGCTTTCCTCATTTCCCACCCTGCTCCGGTGGGGGGTTAGGTAGGGGTGGTAAACTTCTGTGTTTTTAGCTCTTTAAGGATCTCTTTCCTTCCTGGGAGCTGGGAGCTTTTGCCAGCATGGGGAATGGCAGCACAAGAGCACAAGAGGTGCTAGCTTTAGGAAGTTGCAGGCAAATTTTCTTCCTACCCCTGTCCATTCTGAAACCACGTGGGGGCACTAGTATAGACAATTATTTGGACATCATTGGGTTTAAACTGTTTGTCATATACAGAATGTCTATGTTGTATACTTTCCTTCCCCTCTTGGCTCACCACCCAGAAGCTCATTTTTAGTCCTTTACTCCCTCATTCCCATAGCCTACTACCTCATATTTAACCATTTTTACCCTCAGTTCTTGGCTCCCCACGAAGCACATTATTATCCCCACCCAAGTTAGCTTCCAATCAGCTACCAAAGTGAAAAAATAGACTCTTAGGCTGAGAAGATACCAGTAATCTGTTCCTACTTATCTACTCTCAGCGGCCTCCTGTCCTCCACCTTTCTTCACTGTGTAACTGTGGTTGCTACCATACTAGGTTTCTGATTAGTTTTCTCTCAAAGGCATTTCCCAATATGGAACTGCTGGGAGTCATTTTTCAGACTCCAGAAGGCCGAATCACAGACCAAAGTGGTGTCAGGATTCAGTACCTTCCTCCTGACTATTTCTAATGACATAAAAGGGGCATGCATATCTCCTTTGAATATCCTAGATGTATTCCCTTAACCGCTATAACTCTTATTGAATATCCCCTTATACAGTGACAGTTGTGCCCACTGTTTTTTATTTGTTTGTCTTTCATTCTTTGTGGTCTGTTCAACAAGGAATTCTGGTTGAAGTGTCTTTCGCTTTGGAAATAATGTTGGAACCAATCAAGGGAATTGTTGGACTTGTTCCCTCAGCTCCCCAGAGGCACCAGTAATACATTGTGGCATTGTTCCTCTTTTACATAGGCACATTAAAATGGGAAAATACTACATATGCAAACAAGTTATTATCTAATAGAGATAGAAACACAAACTTTGTAATGCAGTTAGGCCTTATACCCTGACCACTGGTATAACTTGGCCCAGACCTCCAAAGAATGGGCATTGCCCATACACCCTTGTACCATTGAACATCTATGGAAACAACTACAATTGTCTACAACATCCCCAGGAAGCAAACCTCTACCAGGAAAAACCCTACCGCTACCGTGGCATTGACTTTACTCCAAGGAATGTTCACTACTTAACACCAAGATGGCTCAGCAACAGCAACAACTTGCTTGCAGGGCAGGATGCTTCACATCTAATGGTGAGGTAAAACTAGAGGAAGCTCCACATCCTGATTTTGATGAAACACAGAAACCACACAGAAACCAGAATATTTCTGGCACAGAAACCAGAATCTTAAACTACAGAAACTGGACACCACCAACAACTAATGTGTGAAAAAATTTCACCGTGACCACAGAGAATGACTCAGGGGTTGAACAGTCTAGTATGCCTGGAACCCAGAGTCAGTCTTATGCAAGAAAACTTCAGGGATAAGGTCTCTTTGTATTTAGGCCAAGGCTTTTTTTTTTTCATTTTGCTGAGCCTATGCAAACAACAACAATTGCCACTCTCACACCGTTATTCCGGTATTTTTTAACTCTTATCTTTTTTTTAAAGAGCTTACTAAACTTTCTGCTGGTGCTTCAATGAATTCATTGTGAGTCAATAATTTTTAAAAATATTCTTTCAGGGGCCGGAGAGATAGCATGGATAAAAGGCATTTGCCTTTCATTCAGAAGGCCATTGGTTCGAATCCTGGCATCCCATATGGTCCCCTGAGCCTGCCAGAGGCGATTTCTGAGCGTAGAGCCAGGAGTAAGCCCTGAGCACTGCCAGGTGTGACCCAAAACCAAAAAAAATTCTTTCCTTTCTCTTTCATCTCTTTACTTTTTCTTTCAATTTTCTTTTTTTTTAAACATGCTGCTTTTGGTCTTCTTAAAAATCAATTATACGTTATGTCAACTATGTAATGCATTCTCTTTAAATAAATTAATTTTAAAAAAGGGAAATTGCTCCTGGCAGGCTCAGGCTCCGGGGACTATCTGGGATGCTGGGAATTGAACCTGAGTCCTTCCTGGATCATCAGACTGCAAGGCAAACACCCTACCACTGTGTTAGTGCTCCTGCCCCTATTGTACCCTTTTTAAGCAAATATTTAGACATATTAATTACTTCTTAATGACTCACAAGAGCTTTGTTATTTCATCCATTCCATTTCAAATTAGGGGATCTAGGAGTCTTTAAGTCAACCTCAGTACCCTTTCAATTTTAAGTATTGTTAATTGTGCTACCAAATAGTAATGTCCTTAAAAGCATTAATATGTGGAGTCAGGTGACCCATTCACTGTATTTCCACCCTTCCGCAACTTCACTCAAACAAGAGAGCCACACTTTATGTTTGCTCCTTACCTCCAATGGACTTTCTTCAGTTACACTGTGTTCTTGTTTATAGCCCCCTGCTCCTTATCATACAAATGGAGGAGGCCAGAAGTATCGCTACACGTTTCTAAGGTTATTAACTTCATAGCTTTAGGAACATTTGTACTGCATAGAAGTACTTTAAGCTATTGGTTTTCCTGGGTTACAGCTGGGAGAGACATTTGCAAGATGGGCTCTTAGGTTAGTGGGATTTTCCTGAGTTGTTGCTCCTCTGTTTACAGTTGTATATTTATTATAGACTGTTCTTGACCTTTTCTTCTCTATTTCCTCTGCATGACTTAGGTGTATTATAAGGAAAACTAAGTTGATTTTGGTTTACATAACCTCACTAGCTTCCATTTTGTCTTCAGATGGAAGGCACCATTTAAATTCTCATTTCAGGAGACTAAACCTTTTGAACAATGATGGTCATGGTGCAGCCACTTCTGATCTGTGGTCCAGAAAAGGTACTCCCATATTAGTTCTGCTACATGGCAAAATCATAGACATGAATTCAGATGGACATGCTCTCATATATTGACTGCCCCTTGTTAGCTGTTCCATTGTCTAGCTATGCAATGAAAAGGAAGTCTCTAAATGGTTTTCTTATCTATGAAATTAAGTTAATCACAGCTCTAAGTTTGTTGTCTTCTGAGCGTTAGGTGAGGTATATGGAAGGGAGTGTACTAGCTAATGATAGAATTAAGAAGTTAATAGATACTATCATTTAAGTTATTAATATATATTTATTTATTGTTGAAATTGATAAAGATATACAACAATATTAACAAAAATGTAAAAGACCCACACAATATTGGGCCATGATAGTACAATATTTAGGTACTTGCCTTTCATGCAGTCGACCCAGGTTTCCTCCCTGGCACCGCATGTGGTCCCTCAGCCAGTACAGAGCCAGGAGTAAGCACTGATCATTGGTGCTTTCTCTGCTACAAAACAAAAATTAAATAAATAATAGAATCTCATCACTTAGAGAACTATTGCTAATATGTAAACTACTATCTATATAGATGTCTCTCTTTCTCTATATATAGATATCTATCCACAGATATCTATATATATAGATATATATCTAGATATACCTATATATATTTATATGTATAGATATATATCTATATATAGAGAGAGGAGGGTTTGCTTAGCTGGTACTCTGAAAAATGGGTGTTTTCATTTGGCCTTATTTGGGAGTTATAGAGAACAATTGAAAGCCTAATTTGGCTCAGCTAATTGATACTTTCTTACCTCTTTTTTTTTCTTTTGGTTTTTGGGTCACATCCGGCAGTGCTCAAGGGTTACTCCTGGCTCTATGCTCAGAAATCGCTCCTGGCAGGCTCAGGGGATCATATGGGATGCCGGGATTTGAATCAATGACCTTCTGCATGAAAGGCAAATGCCTTACCTCCATGCTATGTTTCCGGCCCCTAATTAATACTTTCTACGCTCATTCTTCATGGGCTACATTTAGCTACCCTGATGTTTATCTTAGATAAAGCATCAAGAGTATAACTTCTCTGAATTTTGCTTTATGCAGAGCCATATATCCAGCATTTTCCTGGGCAAGAAGGTAGAAATTATCTGTAAGAATCTTTTTTTTGACTAGTAACTGCTATCTTTCCTTTGAAGACACCCCACAGGTTAGATAGCCAGAAATTAAGTTTAATGTGCCAAAATATCAAAGCTTCTGTTGACCATTTCAAGAGTCATGTTGTGAAGTGCAAAATAGGCTTTTTTCCTGGTATTTGACTAGAATTGACATTTCAGAACAAAAGGCACAAGTCCCTGCTTTTATGTTCAGAGAATTGCCAAAGTAGAGAAAGGGTCACATGCCTACCCCTACCTTCCTTGTCTGCCTGCTGATAGGAACCATCAGAGAAGAGCAGGTAGCAGTTCTCTCTCAGAAGCAATTGCTTCTTCCTTCCTCAAGTGAAATGTGTCTGTTGGATATGAGGTCATCTTTGGGTGGAGACTGGAGTTTCATGTAATGGCAAGCAACCTTCCCCTTAGCACTCCCTATGGAATATTCCATTTGTCTGTTCCTAAAATGATGGTGGCAGAAATGTTACAACCTCCTCCTCCAAATTTGAGAGTAAGTTTAACTCGTGTACCAATTACTAGACCACCAAATTTATTAAGTGTCTTATGCTTTGGATTGAGAACTCTGGAGCGCAAGGTACCAGCAGGGATGAGAAGTTAAAATTGAAGTGCAAAGTGTCAGGTGCTACCTACATTTCTGTTCTTTGGCAGGACAAGAGTGTGGGGCATTTATGCACTCATGTTGTCGCCACAGAACGTGACTAGAATGTAAATTCTTATTGGTATCTTCTGGGAGGGTTCCTAGCACCTCATTCACAAGTCACTGTGGGGACATTGCCAAGTAAAGGGTCAAGTTTATCTAAATTTTCCACTATGGAACATAGAGGGGCATGGGGTTCTCTGAAGAAGCAAGGTGCTCTCTTCTTCAGAAAGCCTGCATTTTTATTGCTGGGCTTATACCCAGCAGTATTCAGGCTTACTCCTGGTTCTGCATTCAGAGCTCCTGGAGGGGATCAGGGGCTATAAAGGGTGCTGGGGATCAAAGCCAGGCCAGCTACTTGCCAGGCAATCACTACCTGCTGTATTCTCTTCAGCCAATATTTTATTTATGTTAATTACTATTTTATGTTTGGGGCCACACCCGGTGGTGATCAGGATTTATTCTTGTCCCTGTGCTTAGAAAACACTCCTAAAACTAGTATTTTAAATTCCTGCATTACAGAGGAAATTCAGGACTGATATGCTGCCATTAGAAAAACAATCCTTAGTTCACCACCATCACAATTAAAACTAACAAAACAGATTTAAATCAAAATTCTGTGTCCTCATACTCATCTCACCCCTGAGGTGACCTTCCAGTGTGATCTTCCTTCCACCAATTTTTCTAGTTTCTCACCCACTCCCAATATTCTGCCCCCTTAGCAGATGCAAAATAATTTAATTTATATTGCTTATTACAACATATATCATATAATGGTATTATTAAATTCAATGTCCAAGGATCTCCTAAGCTAGAGAAGAGGGAAGTGTATGAAGAATAGTATTCTTCACTTGGTCTTGACCCTCATTTCAAGATTCTGAACTGCTAGTTAGCTGGATAGGAGGAAGATCTTGACTCGACCATGATATTGGAAAATTAAAAGAGGAAAAAAAATTATTTTTCATATTAAATGAATCTGAATTCAATATTAAATGCAATATTTAACACAAATATAACTATATATAACATAAAATATCACAGTGATACTCATTCAGCATTTTATTAGATCCTGTTTATTCTTTTAAGAATTGAACATAATTGTTAAGAATTTAAAAAAAAAGCACAAGCAGATATAGACCACTATAGCAGAGATTGCTGGCTGTTTTCTGTACTCTCTTATCTTTTCTTCTAGATCACAAAATTTTATTACATTCCCCACCTTTCCCTTTTAGTTGAGTATAGTCATGTAATTACTTCTCACCAATGGAATGTGGGTAAAAGATTTTTAGAAGTTGCTCCTTTAGGCAGTTGTGTCATTGGTCTTTTTAGCTGCATCCAGTTAAATACAAGGATCTGGGGGTTCTAGAGCTACCAACGAGGTTTTAAGTTCATAAACTGACATTATTAAGGAGCCACTCACTGACCGGAACACATTCTATGGATTATTATGAGAGCCAGAAATAAACTGTTGTGTTTTATTATATGGGAACGATGTATTAGAGTTAGGGGCCTGAGAGATAGCACAGCAGTAGGGCGTTTGCCTTGCACCCAGCCAATCCAGGATAGACAGTGGTTTGAATCCCGGCATCCCATATGTTCCCCTGTGCCTGCCAGGAGCGATTTCTGGTACCCCTCGGCCTCCCAAAAAAACCAACTAACCAGCCAAACAAACAAAAAGAAAAAGCTTACTGTAATAGAAATCCTTCCTTTACAATCCTTAACAAGGATTTGGCTTCTTTTATGATTTTTGATCAACATTGACTTGTTTTGACTCCGTTTCTCTTCACCTACTTTAGTGACTAGAAGAAAGTTACTGTGGGACTCTTAAAGATACCATAACAGAAAATAATATAAGTTAAGTGAAATTATTAGAATAAGGTTATAAATATACTATTAATACTTACTGTTTTCTATTAAGTTACTGCTTCTATTAACTCCTTATCAAGGCAAAATAGCAGTGATTGGCAGCCTAGATCTCTTATGCTTGAAAACAGAGACCACCACAGAACCTGGAATAAATTTTTCACAGCCACCTTTGGACTTGAGGTGAACTCCGCTCTTCATTTTTTCCTTTGGTGCTAAGTGCTTTCTTGACTTCAGGGAGGAATTAAACCTTATGTAAAAAAAAAAAAAAAAAAAAACCAAAAAAAAAAAAAAAAAAAAAAAAAAAACCAAGAGAAAGGGAAGAGAAATTTTCCCAGTAAGGAAACCTCTAGCAATTGGGCATTAACTCTAAAAAGCAGGAGACTTCATCTACATCTAATTTTTTACTTCTAGACCTCCTAATAATAAATGATTAAAAACAAAGCAGCTGAGAATTTTCCGTTAGAGAATACATTTTTTCTAATTTTTTTCTTCCATTTTTTCTCTTTATTTGAATATCTTGATTACATAAATGATTGTGATAAGGTTTCAGTCATATAAAGATCACCCCTCTTCACCAGTGCAACATTCCCGCCACCAAAGTCCCAAATCTCCCTCCATCCCACCCCACCCCCACCTGTACTCCAGACAGGCTTTCCAGTTCCCTCATTCATTCACTTGATTATGGTAGTTCTCAGTGTAGTTATTTCTATAACTGTGCTCACCACTCTTGTGTTGAGCTTCATGGAGTGAGCTGGTGTTCCAGCTCTCCTCTAATTGTCTCTGAGGATTGTAACAAAAATGACTTATTTTTCTTAAAACCCATAGATGAGTGAGACTATTCTGCGTCTCTCTCTCTCCCTCTGACTTATTTCACTGAGCATGATAGATTCCATGTACATCCATGTATAGGAAAATTTCATGACTTCATCTCTCCTGACGGCTGCATAATATTCCATTGTGTATATGTACCACAGTTTCTTTAGCCATTCGTCTGTTGAAGCGCATCTTGGTTGTTTCCAGAGCCTGGCTATTGTGAATAGTGCTGCAATAAATATAGGTGTGAGGAAGGGGTTTTTGTATTGTATTCTTGTGCTCCTAGGGTATATCCCTAGGAGTGGAATAGCTGGGTCGAATGGGAGCTCAATTTCCAGTTTTTGAAGAAACCTCCATATCGCTTTCCATAGAGGCTGTACTAGACGGCATTCCCACCAGCAGTGGATAAGAGTTCCTTTCTCTCCACATCCACGCCAGCACTGATTGTTCTCATTCTTTTTGATGTGCGCCAATCTCTGTGGTGTGAGGTGGTATCTCATCGTTGTTTTGATTTGCATCTCTCTGATGATTAGTGACGAGGAGCATTTTTTCATGTGTCTTTTGGCCATTTGTATTTCTTTTTTATCAAAGTGTCTGTTCATTTCTTATCCCCATTTTTTGATGGGATTAGATGTGGTTTTTTTTGTAAAGTTCTGTCAGTGCCCTGTATATTTTGGATATTAGCCCCTTATCTGAAGGATGTTGGGTGAATAGTTTCTCCCACTCAGTGGGTGACTCTTGTATCCTGGGCACTATTTCTTTTGAGGTGCAGAAGCTTTTCAGTTTAATGTATTCCCATCTGTTAATCTCTGCTTCCACTTGTTTGGAAAGTGCAGTTTCCTCCTTGAAGATACCTTTACTCTCAATGTCATGGAGTGTTTTACCGACGTGTTGTTCTATATACCTTATGGTATCTGGTCTGATATCAAGGTCTTTAATCCATTTGGATTTTACCTTCGTACATGATGTTAACTGGGGGTCTATGTTCGCTTTTTTGCAAGTCACTAACCAGTTCTGCCAGCACCACTTGTTGAAGAGATTTTCTCTGCTCCACTTAGGATTTCTTGCTCCTTTGTCAAAAATTAGGTAATTGTATGCCTGGGGAATGTTCTCTGAGAACTCAAGCCTATTCCACTGATCTGAGGGTCTGTCTTTATTCCAATACCATTCTGTTTTAATAACTATTGCCTTGTAGTACAGTTTAAAGTTGGGGAAAGTAATGCCTCCCATTTTCCTTTTCCCTAGGAGTGCTTTAGCTATTCGAGGATGTTTATTGTTCCAGATGAACTTCATAAGTGTTTGATCCACTTCTTTGAAGAATGTCATGGGTATTTTTAAGGGGATCGCATTAAATCTGTATAATGCTTTGGGGAGTATTGCCATTTTAATGATGTTAATCCTGCCAAGCCATGAGCAGGGTGTTTCCATTTCCGTGTGTCCTCTCTTATTTCTTGGAGCAGGGCTTTATAGTTTTCTTTGTATAGGTCCTTCACGTCTTTGGTCAAGTTGACTCCAAGATATTTGAGTTTGTGTGGCACTATTGTGAATGGGATTGCTTTCCTGACTTCCATCTCTTCCCTATTATTATTGGTGTATAAAAAGGCCATTGATTTCTGTAGGTTGATTTTGTAGCCTGCCACCTTGCTATATGAATCTATTATTTCTAGAAGCTCTTTGGTAGAGTCTTTAGGGTTTTCTAAGTAGAGTATCATGTCATCTGCAAACAATGAGAGCTTGACTTCTTCCTTTCCTATCTGAATTCCCTTGATATCTTTTTCTTTCCTGATCGCTATAGCAAGAACTTCCAGTACTATATTGAAGAGGAGTGGTGAGAGAGGACAGCCTTGTCTTGTACCCGAATTTAGAGGAAAGGCTTTTAGTTTTTCTCCATTGAGGATAATATTTGCCATTGGCTTGTGGTAGATGGCTTCAACTAGATTGAGAAAGGTTCCTTCCATTCCCATCTTGCTGAGAGTTTTGATCAAGAATGGGTGTTGGACCTTATCAAATGCTTTCTCTGCATCTATTGATATGATCATGTGATTTTTATTTTTCTTGTTGTTGATGTTGTGTATGAAGTTAATAGATTTACGGATGTTAAACCATCCTTGCATTCCTGGGATGAAGCCTACTTGGTCGTAGTGTATGATCTTCTTGATGCATTGGATCCTATTTGCCAGGATTTTGTTGAAGATCTTTGAATCAGCATTCATCAGGGATATTGGTCTGTAATTTTCTTTTTTGGCAGCGTCTCTGTCTGGTTTTGGTATCAAGGTAATGTTGGCTTCATAAAAGCTGTTTGGGAGAGTTCCCTTTTTTTCAATTTCATGGAAGAGTCTGGCTAGGATTGGTAGTAGCTCCTGTTGAAAGATTTGAAAAAATTCATTAGGAAAACCATCTGGGCCTGGGCTTTTCTTTTTTGGTAGATGTTTGATTACAGTTTCAATTTCCTCAGTAGTGATGGGGGTGTTTAGATATGCTACATCCTCCTTACTTAAATGTGGAAGGTTATAAGTGTCCAAGAATTTTTCCATTTCTTCTAGGTTCTCATGTTTTGTAGCATAAAGTTTCTCAAAGTAGCCTCTGATTATCCTTTGGATCTCTGCAATTTCTGTTGTGATCTCCCCCTTTTCATTTCTAATACGGGTTATCAGATTTCTCTCTCTCTCTTTCTTTGTGAGTTTTGCCAATGGTCTATCAATCTTGTTTATTTTTTCAAAGAACCAGCTTCTGCTTTCGTTGATCTTTCGGATTGGTTTTTGGTTTTCCACTTCATTGAGTTCCACTTTCAGCTTTATTATTTCCTTCTGTCTCCCTATTTTTGGTTCATTCTGTTGGTCATTTTCTAATTGTTTAAGCTGCGCCATTAAGTTATTCAGGTATGCTCCTTCTTCCTTCCTGATGTGTGCTTGTAGAGCTATAAATTTTCCTCTCAGGACTGCTTTTGCTGTGTCCCATAGATTCTGGCAGTTTGTGTCTTCATTGTCATTTGTTTCCAGGAAAGTTTTGATTTCCTTTTTGATTTCATCTCGGACCCACTGGTTGTTCAGTAGCAGGGTGTTTAATTTCCAATTGTTAAAGTTTTTCTTCTGTGTGGCTTTGTAGTTCACATCTAATTTCAGAGCCTTGTGGTCAGCAAAGGTAGCCTGCAAGATTTCTATCCTCTTGATTTTATGGAGGTATGTTTTATGTGTCAGCATGTAGTCTATTCTGGAGAATGACCTATGTACATTGGAAAAGAATGTGTATCCAGGTTTTTTGGGATGGAATGTCCTGTATATATCTACTAGTCCTCTTTCTTCCATAACACTTTTCAGGGCTAGTATGTTTTTGTTGGGTTTCAGTCTGGTTGACCTATCAAGTGTTGATAGGGCTGTGTTGAAGTCTCCCACAATGATTGTGTTATTATTGATTTCTTCTTTCAGATTTGTCAGTAATTGTATTAGATAATTTGCTGGTCTCTCATTGGGTGCATATATGTTTAATAGTCTGATTTCTTCCTGTTGCACATATCCCTTGATTAGTACATAGTGTCCATCTTTGTCCCTTACCACTTTTCTGAGTATAAAGTTGGTGTCATCTGATATTAATATGGCCACCCCAGCTTTTTTCAGGGTGTTGTTTGCTTGGATAATTTTCTTCCAACCTTTGATTTTGAGTCTATGTTTGTTCTGACTATTCAGATGTGTTTCTTGTAGGCAGCAGAAGGTTGGATTCATCTTTTTGACCCATTTTGCCACTCTGTGTCTTTTTTTTTTTTTTTTTTTGGTTTTTGGGCCACACCCGTTTGACGCTCAGGGGTTACTCCTGGCTATGTGCTCAGAAATCGCCCCTGGCTTGGGGGGACCATATGGGACCCCGGGGGATCGAACCGCGGTCCTTCCTTGGCTAGCGCTTGCAAGGCAGACACCTTACATCCAGCGCCACCTACCCGGCCCCAACACTCTGTGTCTTTTAATTGGTGAATTTAGTCCATTGACATTGAGGGAGATGATTGTCATAGGATTTAATGTCATCTTTGTAGATAAGTTTGCTGTGTTTGTTGGTCTCTCTTGTCTTAGAGTAGACCTGTCAGTTTTTCCTTTAAGGCTGGTTTATCATCTGTGAAGTTTCTGAGCTGTTGTTTATCCGTGAAGCTGTGTATTCTTCCTCCAAACCTGAATGTGAGTCGGGCTGGGTGCAGTATTCTTGGGGAGGCATTCATTTCATTCAATCTTGTCACAATATCCAACCACTGTCTTCTGGCCTTGAGAGTTTCTTGTGACATGTCTGCTGTAAGTCTTAGGGATGCTCCTTTGAATGTAATTTCCCTTTTTGATCTTGCTGCTTTCAGTATTCTATCCCTATCTATGGGATTTGTCATTGTAACGAGGATGTGTCTTGGGGTGTTTTTCTTTGGGTCTCTTTTAGCTGGTATTCTTCGGGCATGCAGTATTTGATTGCATGTAGGCTTTAACTCTGGGAGTATCTCTTTGATGATGTCTTTGACAGTTGATTCTTCTTGGAGATCTCCTTCCTGGGTTTCTGGGACTCCAATGATTCTTATGTTGTTTCTGTTGAGTTTATCAAAGATTTCTATTTTCATCTCTTCGCATGCCTTGAGTACATTTTCCATTGCCTGTTCGTTTGTCTTAATGTTCTTTTCCAATTTCTTCTGTTGTGTTGAGCTTTTCTGCATCTCATCTTCCAGTACTCCGATTCTCTCCTCAGCTGCTGATACCCTGTTGGAGAGGCTATCCATTGTGGTTTTCAGTTGAGCAACCGTATTTTTCAGATCTGTTATTTCAGTTTGGAGTTTTCTGATTTCTGTTTTTGTGTTCTCTTCAGATTGATTTATGCTCTTTTTGAGTTCTACAAACATATTCCATATTTCTATTCTAAACTCCTTATCTGAAAGGTTAATCAGGTGGTTGTAATTTATTAGATCAACCGAGCTTTCATCTTCATTCTCTATGGATGGTGTTTGCCTGCGAGTTTTCCCCATAGTCACGCTTGTAGTGTGGTTTTTCCTGCGTGTTGTGGTGGAGTTTATTGATTAGGAAGAGTTCGCGGCTGCAAAGGGAAGCGAAGCGGCTGAGGGCTTCTGCTGCCTCTAGTTGAAAGTCCTCAGAGTGAACAAAGGCAGGGCATGGCAGAGCGATCCCGCAGCCCCAGAATGCAGCTGCTCACCAGCTTCAAAATGCAGTTTTTTAGGGGTGCACTCCCTAGGCCCCTGAGAATACCTTCGGAAGTTCAGAAGCACAGTTTCAGGCAGACAGAGATAGGAGTTTTCCCCGAAGTCCTCAGAGTGAACAAAGGCAGGGCAGGGCAGAGCGATTCCGCGGCCCCAGAATGCAGGCACTCACCAGCTTTAAAATGCAGTTTTTTTGGGGGTGCGCTTCCTAGGCCCCTGAGGAAACCTTCGGAAGTTCAGAAGCACAGTTTCAGGCAGACAGAGATAGGAGTTTTCCCCGAAGTCCTCAGAGTGAACAAAGGCAGGGCAGGGCAGAGCGATTCTGCGGCCCCAGAATGCAGGCACTCACCAGCTTCAAAATGCAGGTTTTTTGGGGGTGCGCTCCCTAGGCCCCTGAGGAAACCTTCGGAAGTTCAGAAGCACAGTTTTAGGCAGACAGAGATAGGAGTTTTCCCCGAAGTCCTCAGAGTGAACAAAGGCAGGGCAGGGCAGAGCAGTGATTCCGCGGCCCCAGAATGCAGGCACTCACCAGCTTTAAAATGCAGTTTTTTGGGGGGTGCGCTCCCTAGGCCCCTGAGGAAACCTTCGGAAGTTCAGAAGCACAGTTTCAGGCAGACAGAGCCATTTTTTCTAATTTGAGGGGATTCGTTTTTAATCAATAACTATTGGTACATATGCATATGTTGATATATGTAAATATCATAATTTTATTATCTTGCATGATCACTTATTTCAAAATTCATTCTGAATGAGTTTATATAGAACTTTCAGGAACTCAAAAATGTCTGCTGCAAAAGTTTGTACAATACTAAATTATTTTTGATGTTTGAAACTATTTAAACTTTGAAACTATGATTTATAAATCTGTTCTTAATATAGTTCCTTTAGGTAACCAATGTTCAACACCAATCTCACAACTAGTGTGATCTTCCTTCCACCAATTTTTCTAGTTTCCCACCTACCCCCATATCCTGTTCTCTTAGCAGATACAAAATAATTTACTTTATATTGCTTATTACAACATATATCATACAATGGCATTATTAAATTCAGTGTTCAAGGATTTTCTAAGCTGTTGGATGCTAGTTGAGCTCCTATGGTATTGTTTTTGCTCACTGAGCTTAGTGGGCTTCTGTGCAACTTGCCCATCTAATTTGTCCTACTCCTAATAGACTGTAAGTATTATAAGGATTGGAGATGTCATGTGGCCGCATATGTGGCTGTGTGTTACAGGAGCTGTTGAACTAAGATGATTCAGTTAGCTTGTCATCCTTCAAGATTGGTTGTGGAGATTAGCTAATTATATGCAGGAGAAATATGGGTGTGGGAGAGGAGCTTGGCCTTCCAGTAGACTGGGGACTCAGCCTACCCTTATCCCAAGAAGGTTCCAAAGATCTCAGTCTGGAGACTGGGCCTATCTGGTATGACTCAAAGGTAGCATCTCTCCTAATATATTGTTCATGGGAATTCTCCAAAGATATTAGAATAACTAAAGTATGTAAGTAAAATGAAATGCCATAAATAAATATAGTGTAAAGTCATTTTCTCTTGACTTCCTAGTTCTTATTGGTATTTCCCTCTTCTTTACTGCTCTATCAGTGATTTATTTCAAGCGGTGAGCAGATGCCTAGATGATTTGTGAGGACTCTCTAATGCCATAGTGATAGGGATCAATGGTTTACACTAAGAAGTAGTAAAATGCACCATCTCTATTGAACAAACGGTATTTCTAAAAATATTTTGCTAAGCCTAAGAGTAAAACTTAAGATTTACTGTCAGGAAACAAACATTAGAAAGTTAATCCATCTGCCTCATGACACCATTGGCATTTCTCTCAATCAAACTTTATCTGTGATACAGTTGAAAGGAAACATGTGGCTCAGAAAGATGTTAATTTCTAAACAGTTTTCTTCAGAGGAGAATTCTGCTGGTTATGGTGTGTTTTGTGATATCTTTCTTTACTAGTATAAAGTTAATGACAAAAAACTAATAAGACCCAAATTGAACCAAAACCAACCTTTATATGAATTTATGTACCACAAAGTTAGTGTCTAAATTAACTGTTTTACACATAATTTTATTTATGATATACAATTAATTATATATTTCCTTTTTTCTACTTATAAATTATATGCTCAATGCTAAAAATTTAGACAATACAAGTGAAAAGAAATCCTAAAGCAGGAATGCCATTTGAAGATAATCTTCCTGTTAGTGTTTCTTGATCATTTTTCTATAGTTCTGCTTTATCTAATATATTTCTAGGCCATGCATTTCAAACCATCAACTGAAAAGCTAGGAATATAATACAGCTGGAAAAGATATGTGGGCCTATTATAAGAAATAAGAGAAACAAAAGATTTAAAAGAAGAGATTATAGAAATGTATAAAAGAATAGTGTCCAAAACATATTTCAAGTAAATTGCTATTATAATTGACTGATACTTTCATTTTTCTGGTATAATGCAATTTAATTTTATAAGGAAGATATATGAGAATACACACTAACTACTATATATAATGAGTGAGTAGGGTTGTGGTAAAATCCAGGAAACCTTAGGAAGTTAAGATAATATTCTTTTACAAATGTCACACATAAAATACAAAAAAGGAATATTTAAAATATCAACAAGTATTATAATTTGGTGGTGGACATAAAAGTTTCTTGTAAGTTCTAATGCTCACTACAGATACTATTATTACTATTAACTACTATTATTTTTCCTAAACCGATAGAGAAAAAGTCAATGTAGCGAAAGCTGAAACTCCAAGTAAAAAGGCTCTTGTTCCTAGAATATCTGGTGACCAGAATATATAGTGTTAACAGGAAAATCTGTACACTGATCATATGGAAGAGAGATTTATTTGTTCCCATGAATCCTAAAGATATCAGAAGGGATCGAAGTGGTGGCACAACAGGTAGTGCTTTGCATGCACTAACCTAGGACGGACAACGGTTCGATCCCCAAGAGTCCCATATGGTCGCCCAAACTGGGAGCAATTTCTGAACACATAGCCAGGTATAACCCCTGAGCTTCACCAGGTATGGTCCAAAATAAAAAAAGAAAAGAAAAGAAAAGAAAATTGAGTCAGTGGACTTGGATATGGTCCAAATTTTTGCATTTTCAAGAATATCTGACTTTCGGGGCTGGAGAGATAGCATAAGAATATCTGATTTTGTTGCTGACTCTGCTGCCATGGTTCCATAGTACTTACCATATCATAGTACCAGAACTTATGATAGAATTTTACTTGTCAATATGGTAATTGAATTGTTGTATCATTGTTAGACACATGTTAAGTTTAATTCCTGTAGGAAGTTCTTTTATCCCTTGTGATTCTCCTTCTGTCTTCAACCTCCTTATCCCTATTCCAAACATAGTTTTATAATTAGTTAAGAATACATAAGTAATTTAATAGAAAATGATTAGAGGAAAAACAGTTTCCTCCTGGAGCATAGCATATTGGATAGTTTTCATTTGTCCCTCAACAACCATTTTTTCTCATTTCATTATGTAGCCCTCGTCCCTAGGATGCTCACCTGGAGGTACCTCATCAAGGCACTCATGGAGAATGAAGAAGAAAGAGTGTGAGAGAAAGGAGAAAGAGAGACAGGAGAAAGAAGAAAGAGAGGAGAGAGAAGTTATACTGGAGATCAGCACAATTTCATACAACTCTCTCTTTTTGGGAGTAATCATCCCTCTATTATTAGCACTTTTCTAATTGTAATGACTTTGCATCTTGGCATTTTCACATTTTTTATTTTTATATTAAAAGGTTGATTTAACATTAATTTAGAATAGTATAAAGTTTCAGTGGTTTACCTCCACAACTCTACATGTGTATAATCATCACCATTGATGTTTCTGTGACATCTCACCACCGAAAAATTCCCCTTGCTTTTTCCTCCCATCACTTTTCCTTCCTGTTCCTTACTAACCAACATAGTTTTAATCCAGAGTAGGTTTCTTGTTGCTGCTTATCTGTATAATTTTTATAATTCATATTCTATGGATAAGTAAATTGTTATTTATCAATTTTATCAAAGTTTATCAATTGTCTTTGCTTCATAAACATCCCATAATCATCCCCAAATACACAATTTTTCCAAAACTCAAAATTTTGTTTTTTAAGTGACATAGTAGTAATCTGTTTAATGATAATAATAATACACATACAGGATTGTGAAGTTAAACTAGACAAATTTTATAATTTTGTAAATATAGTAAAAATGAAAAGTAGAAAAGGCTATTTTAACAAGAATTTAATTGCTTTGCTATTTTATGGACATATCAGTATTGAAGGACATTATCCATTCTGTTGAGCAATGACTAAAATTTAGTTTATGTTTTCCATTATCTTTGTGATATTTGAAATATTGAGTAAAGACTTCCTTTCTCTGACCAGTATATGTCAGAGCAGAGGTTCCCTAAGTGATGTAGTCTATTGCTCCCTTTTCAGAAAGAAAAAAAGTTCAGTCCTTTCTACAAATTCACTTTCTTAAAATAAACAAATGGAGAATGCTTCTAATTCCACCTAAAACTAATCCTATTCCTAATGGGTGTGTTATAGGGATGGTATTGACAACTTTGGGAAACCCTGAATCAAGATGTAAACCTGAAGGGGTTTCAGGGTTGTAAGAGATTTTCTAAATTTTTGGTCTCTGCCTTCAGTGCAATATATGAGGACAACAGACAGCATAAATTAAACCTACTCTGAAAAATAATTATTATCTTTTTCCCCTCACCCTTTTATTTGAACAGATTATCTTTCTTATTCTCTTATCTAAATTCATTCAACACCTCTATATATGGACTATAGAGCTACTAAACTTTTACTTTTGAGGAAAGCATATTTATTTGATTATAGGAGATCTTAATTTGTCTCAATTGTACCAATCACCATACTCAATTTGCATCTATTAAAATGTCAGAAAATATCTCATCTTGATTTGATCTAAAATATTCCAGGGTTATAAAGTATTTAGTCCTTCCAAATGTGTCAGGGATTTTCTTCTTGGCTCTATTGATTCATTCTCCATTCAAATTTAACAGTTAAGCCTGCAGATCCATTCTTCTCCTCAATAAAAGGTCATGGCATTTACCAGAATTTTCTTACTATGGCAGGGACTTAATCATTGAGATTTTAAATGAAGAAATTTCATGGCCTATTTTCAAGGCTATTACTCAGAGTACCAGATATGTAACAAGGTTTTATTTTTCTTTTATAGCTATTGTCAAAATAGTTGCCAACATAGCAGTTTCGCTTACTAAAATCATCATGCCTAGCAGGAGCTTTTTCATTTGAGACAATTAGGAAATCTAATTGACTATTTAGAAAAGTAAACAACCATTGATGACTCATAAATCACTTCATCTTTATTTAACTTGTTCATACATCCACTTCCTCATGGTCAGAAATAAGTTATAAGTCAAAGAAAACAAAAAAAAAAAGCAAGAAAGGGAAAAAATCTTAAGAATATAGATAAGAACAATAAATAGTGTTGTATCATGGAGCTCATCTTTTAAAATGAATGGCACCTATGGATAAATTAAATGATTTATTCAATGTTATGAATGCAAGGTACAATGGATCCTAAATAACTATGATAGAGCTTCATGTAAGTATTGATAGTTAAGAAAGGGTTTTTTTTTTTTTTTGGCTGGAGGAGGGTGATAGTCAATGATACTCTGGTTAATACTCAGGGCTTACTCCAGGTACTGCACATAGGGTTCGCTTCTCGAGAGTTTAGGGGACATAACCTAGATTGCCTGCATGCAAGGCAAATGTCTACCTATCTCAGTTGGATATTTTCACTGAGTTGGGTTTTGAAGGTTTAGCAGAGATGGCAATAAGGTGAAATCCAATTAATAAGGGGTTATACCTTCTGCTTAGAAAGTTTTTGTCCAGTGGACAATGGAAGTCTCTAGAAAATGTTGTCTAAAGAGAAGTCTGATCAAGTTTGTGTTTTGAAACATTTTTGGGGGTGGGATATAAGAGTCAGGGATGAACAGTCAGGGACGAGTTGTGTTCTTAGGGTCTGAGATAGGGAAAGTAATTTCTATAAAAACAGACCTAGAAGAGCTTTAAAAGGTGAGGCAGGAGCAAGAATAATTCAGGAACGTCTCTTTTTCTTTCATACGGAAGACAGGTTCTACCCACAATATCCCATATCCCATATCCCAAGTTTGCCAGAAGTGACTTCTGAGCACAGATTCAGGAATAACCCCTGAGTACCTCTGTATATGGATCCCAAACTAAAAAATATAAAAGGGATTTTCAAAGGCACAAACTAAGATTATAATAGTGAGAATCAAGAGAAAAGGGTGATTTTAAATACGACAGAAAATTGATGGGATTTAATGTCTAAGAAACTATTACTTAGACATATAAAATAATTGTAAAAGATATTAGGAAATGTTTCCATAAAAGTAGAGTTTAGAATTCTCCGAGTTTGTGTCCTCTTGATAGATACAATACTAGAGAATCCTGACGCTCAAGAAATGGCACAGTTGTAGAAATACATATTTGGAAAATCAGGGAATAGTTAAAACCAGAAAAACAAATGGGATGTTTGAAGGAATAAGTACAGAGCAGAAGTATCCACACCATTTTTGTCTTTCCCTGTATCTTTTCTAAGTCTAATAATATTAGTAAATTTCACCAGGATACAGAGCTAGAAGGACATCCCAAAATTCAGTTATGACCATTTGTATTTCTTCTCTGAGAAATTGTTTGTTCATTCCTACTCCCATTTTTTGATAGGGTTAGATGATTTTTTCTTTTTCATTTTTTTTTTTGGTGTTTGGTTTTTGGGTCACACCTGCCAGCGCGCAGAATTTACTCCTGGCTTCATGCTCAGAAATCACTCCTGGCAGGCTCAGGGGACCATATGGAATGCCTGGATTTGAACCAATGACCTTCTGCATGAAAGGTAAACGTCTTGCCTTCATGCTATCTCTCCAGCCCAGATTTTTTCTTGTTAAGTTCCATCAGTACCTTGTATATCTTAGATATTAGACCTTATCTGATGGATATTTGGTAAATAGTTTTTCCCACTCTGTGGATGACTTTTGTATTATAGGCATTATTTCCATTGACATGCAGTATCTTTTCAGCTTAATATAGTCCCATATGTGTATCTCTGCTTCAAATTCTTTGGAGAGTGCTGTTTCTTCCTTGAAGATGCCTTTGGTTTCAATGTCATGGAGTGTTTTTACCTTCTTGTTGTTCTATATACCTTATGGTTTCAGATCTGATATCAAAGTCTTTAATCCATTTGCATTTGACCTTTGTGCAGCATGTAACATGTAGATCAGAGTTCATTTTCTTGCAAATGTCTGACCAGTTGTGCCAACACCACTTGTTGAAGAGGCTTTCCTTGCTCCATTTTGCATTTCTTTTCTCTTTATCAAAGATTAATTGATTGTGTATCTGGGGAGCATTCTCTGAATACTTTAGTCTATTTCACTGATCTTTGTTCAATTCCATACTGTTTTAATGACTACAGCTTTGTAATACAGTATAAAGTTGGGAATAGTGATGCCTCCCATATTTTCCCCTCAAGGGTTGTTCTAGCTATTTGTGTGTGTTTATTGTTCCAGATGACTTTCAGGAGTGTTTGATCCACTTCTTTGAAGAATATTATGGGTATCCTTAGAGGTATTGCATTAAACTGTACAATGCCTTGGGGAGTATTGCCACTTTAATATTGTTAATCCTCTCCATTTTTGTGTGTCCTCTTTTATTTTTTGAAGCCAGGTTTTGTAATTTTATTTGTATAAGTCCTTTACTTCTTTAGTTAGGTTGATTCCAAGATATTTGAGAGTGTGGGACACTAATATGAATGGTATTGTTTTTTGATGTCCATTTTTTTCTCTATCATTATTAGTGTATAACAAGGCCATTGAATTTTACATGTTAATTTTGTAAACTGCCAATTTTCTATATGAATCTATTGGTGCTAGAAGTTTTTTGGTAGAGTCTTTCGGGTTTTCTAAATATATTATCATGTCATCTGCAAACAGTGAGAGCTTGAATTCTTCCTTTCCTATCTGTATGCCATTGATATCTTTTCCTTGTGTAATCACTATGGCAAGAACTTCCAGCACTATGGCCAAAATGCACATGAAAAAAATGCTCCACATCACTAATCATCGGGGAAATATAAATCAAAACAACAATGAGGTACCATCTCAAGCCACATAGACTGGCACACATCACAAAGAACAAGAACAATCAGTGCAAGTGGGGATGTGGAGAGAAAGGAACTATCATTCACTGCTGGTGAGGACGAAAAAACAGGAATCCTACCCAACTCCTTTTATGAGGCTAATATCACACTCATTCCCAAAGATGGCAAAGACACCACCAAGAAATAAAACTACAGACCAATCTCACTAATGAACATAGATGCAAAGATACTCAACAAAATCTTAAGAAACCGAATCCAGCATTTCATCAAAAAGATCCTACACCATGACCAAGTGGGTTTTATCCCAGGAATGCAAGGTTGGTTCAACATACGCAAATCAATCAAAATCATACATCACATCAACAACAAGAAAGACAAATTCCACATGATCATATCAATCGATACAGAGAAGGCATTTGACAAAATCCAACACACTTTCATATTGAAGACACTCAGTAAAAGAGGGTTAGAAGGAACCTTCCTCAAGAAGGTTACAGCTATCTATGAAAAGTCCACAGCCAACATTATCCTTAATGGAAAAAATAGAAGCATTTCCATTAACGTCAGGAACTAGGAAAGGCTGTCCACTCTCTCCACTCTTATTCAATATAATCTTAGAAGTCCTAGAAATAGTAATCTGGCAAGAGAAGGGAATCAAAGGAATCCAAATTAAGAAAGAGGAACTCAAACTATCTCTTCTTGGAGATGATATGATGATATACATTGAAAACCCTAAAGAGTCCATAGTAAAACTCCTAGAAACAATTAACCAATACAGCAAAGTGGCTGGCTACAAAGTCAATACACAAGACAGTAGTGTGTATCTATACAAATAATGAAGTTGAAGAGAGAGATTAAAAATACAATTCTATTTAAAATAGTATCAAAATATTAGGTACCTAGGAATCAACCTTACAAGGGAAGTGAAGGACCTATAGCAGGGAAACTTCAAAACACTGCAGAATGAAATTGAAGAGGATCTAAGGAAATGGAAGAACATCCCATGCTCATGGGTAGGTAAAATCAACATAGTCAATCTGACTATCCTACCAAAACTATCCTACCAAAATATATATATATATATTTCATGTAATCCCTTTCCAAATTCAGACATCATTCTTTAAAGAATTAGAGTAATCAATCACAAAATTCATCTAAAACCACAAAAGACCCAGGATAGCTAAACACATACTGAAAAACAAGAAGCTGGGTGGCATCACTTTACCTAACCTGAAACTATACTATAAAGCCATAGTGATCAAAACAGCATGGTACTGGAACAAAGACAGGACCTCAGACCAATGGGTCAGAACAGAATTCCCAGACACAAACCCCCAGATATACAGCCAACTAATATTTGACAAAAGAGCCAAGAACTTGAAATGGAACAAAGTCTCTTCAACAAATGGTGTTGGTACAACTGGAAAACCACATGTAAGTAATTGAAAATTGACCCATACCTCACTTCTTATACAAAAGTCAATTCAAAATGGATCAAAGACCTTGAAATCAGAACCGAATCTATAAAGTTTATTGAGAATAAAATAGGCAGAACACTCGAAGACCTATATATCAAAATGGTCTTCTAGGCTGGAGCACCAATGGCAAGAACTTTAGAATCAAACAAACAAATGGACTATATCAAATTAAAAAGGTTCTGCATAGCGAAAGAAACCCTACTTAACACAAGAAGACAGTTAATTGACTGGGAAATATCTTTGCACTCAACATGTCAAAAAAGGGCTGAGATCTAGAATATACAAAGCTCTCGGAAAGCTGAGCCCCCCCAAACCAAATAAATCCATAAAAATGGGGATATGAAATGAATAGAAACTTCTCTGAGGAAGACCGAAGGATGGCCAACAAACACATGCAAACATGCTAACCTTCACTCATCATTAGGGGAATCCAAATCAAGACAACAATGAGGTACCACCTTACACCAGTGAGGATGGCTCACATCAAAAATAATGGGAACAATCTCTGTTGGCAGGGTTGCAGTATGAAAGGCACTCTCATCCACTGCTGGTGGGAATGCCCCCTAGTCCAACACCTATGCAGAACAGTCTGGAGAGTGCTCAAGGAACTCAGAATTGAGCTGCCATTTGATCCAGCAATTGCAGTCCTAGGTATCTACCCCCAAGTGAGAAGGACATTAATCCCAAAGTATGTGTGAACCCCACTAGTTATCGCAGCACTCAGTATAATAGCCAAGTCTTACCATCAACCTCGATTCCAACAACAGATGAGTGGATCATTAATATGTGGTATCTATACACAATGGAATACTACATGGCAGTCAGAAATGATACAATCACAGACTCTGCAGCAATGTGGATGGACCTAGATCATATTATGTTAAACGAAGCAAGCCAGAAGACGAAAGATAAACACAGAATGATAGCACTATTCTGAAGTACCTACAATAGGCACCAGATATATAACCAAAACCCCAGAACACAGTACACAGGGTGTACCAGGATAGAAACCTCAAAAACTGTAATAATCACTATATACTGGGAAGTAGAGCCCGAAACAAAAGGAAGAGAAAAAACACAAAGCACGACTATACATTATATCATAAAGAAACCAGCAACAGCAGAAACAACAACATAGAGAGAACAGGTATGTAATTATCGTTATACTAAAAAGGCCCATAATAATTTACTAGGGATCTTATACAGGATTACAGGTAAAGACTATGATGGGAAATTATTGACTCCAATGGAAATATTTAAAAACATTATGGTTGAATGCCTTAACCTTACCACATTTAAAATAACCTGTCAGTTTTTCTGCCCATAGAGGTTCCTGGATACAAAGTGTGAACATCCTATGGTGGTACCTCTGTGCTGATCACATAAGGCACCATACTCAGCTTGCATCATGAAAATGTCCAGATAAAATTCTTTTACATACCCTTTATCTCTAGGTTATGCCTTCTTTTAGGACCTGAAGTGCATGACCAGCCACACCACTGAAGCAACAACCGAGACCTACAGATTTTTACTACAGGGCCTAAGCATCGAACACGTTCAAGCAAACTAACATGCCCTTGCTCTTTTATCCTCTCTTCTCATTAATTCGTTTGTTGTTGTTGTTTAATTGCTGGTTTATTTTGTTCTGTTTTGTTTTCCCTTTTCTCTCTTCTTGTCTCCCTCTTCTTCCACCTTTTTCTCCTCATTACCATCAATTCAATCCATGTCAAATAAAAACCACACGGTTACCTCCTCTATAGGAAAGGGAAGAAAGCTGATATATAGGGTGCTTCAGACAATACTGCAAATGTTAAACACCTATATAGATAGACCTCACTAACACAATGGTTAGTACTCGAGACACGAAACCTATACATATCCAAAAGTTGATCTATTAGTTTCTTTTCCTTACAAGTACTATACCTACCTATCTTTCTGTACTCAGCGTATCTCTTGCCCTCCCCACCTCTCTACATTAATATATACCTAAGCTAACTTCTATATGTTTATATGGAAGCAGGAGCACACAGAGATAGGAATCTTCCTTAAGAGACAAACCTAAACCACAAACAATCCATACCTATACCCTATATAACCCCTCCCATGTACTAGCCTCTCTCTCCCATCAGAAACCTGACTATCCCTTCACCCCTTAATCCAATCCCCGATATCCCCACCATGTTATAACTCTTCACCCTCAGTTCTTAACCCATTATGCATCAAGACCAACCTCCTACACCAATGAACCAGTACCCAGTACCCAAGTGAAGAGACACCCACTCAAACTCACACCTCATTCCTGGCAAGAAAATACAATCAACACCCTGACTGACTCATGCAGTGTGGCCCTCCTAATCACCTCTCCCTATTGTGGACTGTGGCTTAATACCAGATAAGCTCCCAAAGGACTCCCATTGCAAGAACTCTACCCAAGACCTCCCTGGTTGGAGCCCACACCTCACGAGGAAATCTCAAAAGACAATGGGGAAGCCTATACTATCATCATAAGTATAGACCTATATAACACTACCTCTTATACTGTTTCTCCCCAAATGTAATCTCCTGTATCACTTTCTCCCTTTTTCTTTGTTTGTTTTTCTCCCCACCTTGTTTGTTTTTATTTATTTGCTTTGTTCTAGATTTTGTTTTTTGATTTGATTTGTTTTTTGCTTCTTTTGGGTCACAGCTGGCAGTGCTCAGAGGGTGCTCCTTGCTCTGTGCTCTGAGGTTGTCCCTGGTGGGCATGGGGGACCAGGATGTGAGCCACCGTCCTTATGCAGGAAGGATAGATGCCTTGCCTCTATGCTATCCCTCCTGGTCCCACTTTATTCCTTTAATTATGTCTTTTATTTAATCTATTTTTTTCTTTTAAGAAACTCTTTTTTCCTTAGATATGTCTGAGCATATATATTTTTAGTTCTTGTCATGGGTCTGTTTTCTTCTCTCTCCACCCCCAAATTCACCAGCAATATAATCTAGCACCATTTCTTCCTGCAAAAGCATATTACAAATATTGTTATGTGTAACAACATGCTGTTATCTACTAGGGATAAGAACTTATACTTCTTTTACAACACAGGGACATCTCCCACCCTGAATGTATGTCATGTGGAACCAACCTAGACTCCAGGATAATAGGCATCGACCGCCCAGCCTTGACTCCTGAATCCCAGACATAGAAATGACAAAGTTCTCCACAACAGCTCCAAGAACCACATCCCCTCCAGGGAATTCATAATGCTGCTCTGACGCCACCATACACCAGTTCTAAATTGATAACCTGACAACGAGGAAATGGGAACAACTAGATCTAAGAGCAAGTTATCCTTCCTCACCAGCCAACGATAAGGCAAAATCAGAAGACATGTCACCCTTTGATCTATGCATAAACCAAAATTGCTATATACAGATGACTGGTTGTTACAACCAGGACTAGACAGTACACATTCCGGGACCAACAACAACAACAACAAGCTCTAACCTAGCTTTTGGTCTACAATCTGTTCAACAAACGAGATCTCCAATTCCAGAGGTCTGAATGAGACAACTGCAAGTGAACGGATCTTCCAGAAACATAACGAAAGACTATCTCAGGCTCCAAGGAGGAGCAACATAATGACCAAGAACACCAACTACAGAATGAATTAAAACGACACTGAAGAAGCATAACTGCTAGAACCACAAAGAAAACCTTCATCATAAGCTCAATTCCTTGAACTGCACAGTCACCAAGATCTCTAGATACAGAGGTCTGATTTTACCATCCATGATGAAGCAGAAGTCTTCCATACACCACAAAAGCACCGAGAGGAGAGTAAATGATCATGCAAAAGGGGTCTATAGTTAATCCCATGACAGTAGACTTCAGGGGCGGAGAAACCCTGTATCTCCTAGTTCAAGGGAATTCCCTCTATAATATCCCCAATAGTTACTGTGCCTATGCAGGGGGGGGGAGAAAAAAAGGAAAAAAAAGCACAAAATAATCATTTTTCCACATACATATTTATTTATTGATTGATTTTTTTGACATCCTTATTTTGATGTAGATATTGAAGTTGATGTCTCCCTTTTATTTTATATTATTTTATTTTCTCTTTCTTTTCTTTGATATGATTTCAGAACCAAGACTATTGTGTGGTGCTTCTCTTTGTTGCTGTAGGGCTCACTGGATATTTAATTTGACATTTATTTTTGTATTGTTATGGTATTTCAATTACTTTTTTTATGTCCTCTCTCAAACTGAGGTTGATAGCCACTAGAAGGACTCCGCCCATTTTCAGCATATTTTAATTTATTTTTTTCTTATTCTTTACCCCATTCTATTGCTTTTCTTTCCTTCAAACAAAACCACATAACTCGATTTATCTAGCTTAGCCTCTCAAATAGAGGGAGTAACTAGGGAGGGCACCAGGACCAAACAGAGGTATGATCATTGATAGTAAGCTAGACAAAGAGGGAACCACCTACTCTAGCAGCCCGGGGGTTAATGGTGGGGGATATGGGTTGCAGAAATGAAACAGGGAATGGGGGAGGACAAATTTGGTGGTGGGTATTCCCCTGTATACCTAAAATATTAATGTGAAAGATATGTAAGCCACTATGATAAAAACATTTTAAAAAAATCAAAAGTCAAAGGCACCATTGCTGAGAATTTTCCAGAATGAAAGAGCACATGCAAACATATTCTGGATGCCCAAACAGTACCAGCTAAAAGAGATACAAATAAATACACCCAAGACACATAATTGTAAGATGACACTCAGGTATCAACCCCAAACAAAGGTGTTTCCCCAATTCCTTCTTCCTTAAAGCTCTTCGTTTGATATGTAAAAGATCTCTGGATCAGTACTTTTGTCTCAGTATCGGCCTTCCCCTCCTGGTGCATGGATATTGGTATAATAAAGAAAAGTCAGTTTTAGTTTGGCATTCAGAGATACCACCAGGTATAGACTGGCTCCATGGTTCTATCCTGACTGGGTTGGCTTATTATTTCTTTGCTGCTATCCTATTTCTTCAGACCCATCTGCCTAAGGGGTTAGAAACATAGTGTGCAGGCTGTTTCACAAACTTGTAGTTTTTATTTTACACATAATAGTCACAATGATGAAAACCACAGATAGATATAAAAAAACTAAAAACAGCGTCATCCTTAAAAATTTACAGCATATTTATCACAAGCAACTCTGAAGGCCTAAATGTAGTGATACAATATTGTAACAAAACTCAATGAAATGGATGCTTTGCCAAGGAACTTCACCAAGCCAGACTTTCAGGTATGAAGGAAGGATACACAACTTCATGGATAAATAATAGCTCAGAAACCATACAAACTCACAACAAACAGTAAAAGAAGAGCTGAAGGATCTACTGTAAGCCAATTCAGACTCAACAAACATATCAAATTCCTATAATAAGATAATACTTAATCCCATGATAATCATCTCTCTTAATGCAATGAACTAAATGCATCAATTAAAAAGAGTTTAAATGGATCAAAATATTGAATTTAGCATTTTGCTGTCTGCAAGAAACACATGTGAATGATCCAAGAAAACATATGTGTAGTCAAATGTTGGAGGAACAATCATTCAAGCAAACAATTCCCTTACAAAGGCTGAGGTGGCTACAATAATATTAGACAACAAAGACTTTATGATTAAAAGATTATAAAAGCTAGAGATGAAAATTTCTTAATAATAAAGGGATTGGGACTGGAGCAGTGGCACAGCAGTAGGGCATTTGCCTTGCCTGCGCTAGCCTAGGATGGACCGTGGTTTGGTCCCCTGGCATCTCATTTGGTCCCCCAAGCCAGGAGCTATTTCTAAGAACACAGTCAAAAGTAATTCCTGAGTGTCACCTGGTGTAGCCCCCAAAAAGCAAATATATATCAGGAGAAAACATTTGGGAAATTTTCTTAATTAAAATATTATTTTAGGGGGCAGGTGAGGTGGCACTAGAGGTAAGGTGCCTGCCTTGCAAGCACTAGCCAAGGAACGGACCGCAGTTCGATCCCCCAGCGTCCCATATGGTCCCCCCAAGCCAGGGGCAATTTCTGAGTGCATAGCCAGGAGTAACCCCTGAGCATCAAACGGGTGTGCCCTCCCCCAAAAAACAAAAAATATTATTTTAGAAAAATAATATTAAATGATAATTAAGCATCCTATTAATGAAATGAGATTAAGGAGCCTCTGTTAAATTTCAAAATAAGCCAGACAACTTCACTCTATGACTTTCCATTGGTACCTGGGTAGAGCTTTTGAACTGTATTGAGTTGTTTCCCTTTTTGCAAAACATTTTGATCTTTTTCTCTTACGTATTTTCTCAAGTCATTCTGTTAAAATATTTCTTCCACTTTTCAGTTCAAAACATTTTTAGCACTTGGAAAAACAAATCCAGTATGTTTATTTCATCAAAGAAGACAGTAGCTTTTTGCTAGTCACCCATTCATGTTAAAACTACATAATTTGTAAAAGTCCCAAAGGGCTGAGATTCCAGAAAGTTAAAATTTCTTTTCTTTGAAAATTTAACATTACTGTAATAATAGGGGTTTTACTTTACTTCTGTGTATAAATCAGGGTAGGATAAATGTCATAACAAGCAATTCTTAAAATCTCAGTGGCTTACTACAATGAGAGTTTATTTTTTCACTCTTGTCACATTCTTTCCTTAATTGTGTAGAGGGAATGAAGATCACTTTGTTTTACTCAGGCATTCTGGGACTTGATCGTTTTCCATCACATAAATAAATACTTTCTACCTACATTTAATTGGCCTGGACTTGGTGATACAGTGCCTCTTATTTGTGATCCATCTATATATCTAAAGTGGTGAGGGAATGATGTTTTGTGAATGTGTAAGGCTCTCTACATCATCTTAAAAACTGAAATAATATACAGAAAATGGTATAAAATCATCTGACTTTTGTGCCCAAATAGAAACTAGGCATTAAAATCAAGAGAAAGGTTATGTGGTAAATAGTTTGGCATAGAGATAGCCCTAATATACCATTGCGACACTTGAGCTGGATTTTTTGTACCTTTGTTTTGGGTCATACCCAGAAGTACTCTGGATTATGCCTGTCTTTGAGCTCAAGAATTACTTCTGGCAGTGTATGTGGAGGCATATGGGATGGCTGGTATTGAAGCTGAGTTTGCTGCATGCAAGACATGTGATTTACTAGCTATATTCTTGTTGTAACTCTCCAACCCCCATTAGTTTGTTTTAAACTCAGGTGCTGAGTTGTGGGGGCTTGGGCTTATAGTTCTATATGTCACTGATAGCATGGAGTGATTTTTGACATGGATTCTTTGGAAATTCTCAAAATGGATCCAGGGTTCCAAATGCAATATCTCGTTTTCAAGATCATCCACTAATGTCAAGATCATCCACATAATAATGATATTATTATGAGTTGAGTTGTGTTTTTTTGGAGCCTGTGGGGTGTCAAAAAAGTGACTAGCATAATAGTGCCTTTTAAACCATATCATTTATGAAATAGGACTTCCACTTTCCTTTCACTCAATGTGGTGCTGGAGATTTGGGGAAAATACATGAAGCAGTACTTCTGCCTTTATGGAACTTAATAGCAAGGATAGTGAACAGAAAAGTAAATGGAGGAGTATATGTATTTATTTTCCTTTTTAAAATTAGAATAATATTGTTAGTTAAGCACCATAATTACAAACAGGATTATAGTTGGGTTTCAGTCGTAAAAAGAACACCCCCTTCACCAGTGCAACGACCCCACCACCAATCACTCCATGTCCCTTCTTCCATAACCCCTGCCTGTATTCTAGACAGGCATTCTACTTCTCTCACTCCTTAACATTAACATTACCTCATTAATATTATCATGATGGTTGTTAGTATAGTTTTTTCTCTAAGTATACTCACCACTCATTGTGGTGAGCTTCATATCATGAGCCAATCCTTCCAGCCCTCATCTCTATGGTCTCTGGACATTATTACAATATTTTTATTTATCTTAAAATTCATAGATTAGTGAGACTATTCTGTGTCTCTCTATCCCTCTGACTTATTTCATTCAGTGTAATAGTTTCCATGTCCATCCATGTATAGGAAAATTTCATGACTTCATCTCTACTGATGGCTGCATAATTTTCTATTGTATATATGTACCACAGTTTCTTTAGCCATTCATCTGTTGAAGGGCATCTTGGTAAGATTCTGACTATTCTGACTATTGTAAATAGTACTGCAATGAATATAGGTGTGAGGAATGCATTTTTGTTTTGTGTTTGTGTGTGTGTTGTCTTTTGTTTTGTCGTAGGGTATATCTCTTGGAATTGTATAGCAGGATCATATGGGAAATAAATTTTCAGTTTTTTTGAAGAATATCCATATTGTTTTTCATATTCCTACCAGCAGTGAATGAGAGTTCTTTTATCTTCACATAGCCACTAGCACTGATGGTTCTTGCTCTTTGTGATATATGACAGTCTCTGTGGTGTGAGATGGTACCTCACTTTGTTTTGATTTGCATCTCTCTGGTGATTAGTGATGTGAAGAATTTTTTCATGTGCTTTTTGGCCATTTGTATTTCTTTGACAAAGTGTCTGTTCATTTCTTCTTTCATTTTTTTTAGATTTTACAAACTGGTTTTAATTTCTTTGTCCTAATGAACACAATTCAACTCCTTACTATTTTTTTATTTTTAAATTTTATTTTTATTGTGGCCAAAGTGAATTACAAATCTTACACAGTGATATTTAAGGCACACAGTGACAATAAATGAGGGCCTTTCCACCAGCAGTATTGTCCTCCCTTTATTTCTGTTCCCAAGCATATATCCCTTATCTCTCTCCTTTATCCCCAGAATGCTAGTGTAACTAAAAGCATATATATTAACACTAATGTAAAACTTTTTTTTTTGCAGTTTCAGATATTTTTACTAGTGGTTCCTTAAAGGTTTGGAGTCAAAGGAGCACTGTAAAAACAATGTTAGAGTAGCAATTATCGTTTGCATGGGCCCACCAAAGTATGGGGGTCAAGGAATGGAAAAACTTTTGCCTAAGTACAAGGAGTCCCTACCCCTGAATTTTCCTGACATAAGACCATTTCTAGGCTCCAGGCAAACTAGTTTGTCCAATCCCGTTCATTGTCTGTAGTGCCCATAGAGTTATATTTTTCACAGTCTCTGTTGTTGAGCTCACGTTTTTGTATTGAAGGTCCTGAAATCTATATATCCTAGATTGAGATCAGGATGGTGTGGAGTGGCGTCTAATTTTAACTCGCAATTAACTGGCAATGCAGAAAGCCCTGTCCAGTACGCAGGTCGTTGTTGTTTAAATCTTCTCAGTGTTAAGGGAAGACTCTTTTCAGTAAATCAATGTCAGAGAAGCAGTAGAGTCTTCCCTGGTAGAAGATTGCTTCCAGGTGATGTCATAGACAACTTTGGATGTTTCCTAGATGGCTTCCCTGGTTTAGGGGTAAATGGAGAATGCCCAAACCTCTGAGGCCTGTGCCAGGTCATCACGTCAATGTTCAGGGTTTGTAATGTCCCATTGCACCACAAGATTTGTGTGTTCCTATCTCTATTACATAAGAACTTATTTGTATGTATAGTATTTTCCATTTTAATGTGCCCATGCAAACGAGGAATAATGCCACCTGGCATTATCAGGGCATAAGGGGCCGCAAGAACAAGTCCAACAATCCCCGTGACCTGGTTCAAACATAAGCATTAAACTGAGGAACTCTTTCACCAAAATTCCTTATTGAAGAGTTCACAGCGAGATTGGTGCCTATGGAGATGCTAGAACAAGTCCAACAATCCAATTGACTTGGTTCTTATATAAACGTTAAATGTAGGGATACTTCTACGAACTTCCTTATTTAACAAATAACAAAGGGAAGGAAAGATAGAGAGGGACTCTTTCACTAAAATACCTTATTGAACAGTTCACGAAGAGGAGAAAAGATAAAAAGTGGGAAAAATAATCAATCTAACTTAAGACAGTGGACTCAATTGTCACCGTTCATGGGAACTAATCAGAAACCTAGTATGGTAGCAACCACAATTACACAATGAAAGAAGGAAGAGGCCAAGAGGCTGCTGAGAGTAAACAAGTAGGTAGAGTACTGGCCTCTTCCCAGCTGGAGAGTCCATGCTCCCATTTTTATTTTGAAAATATATGGTACTCCCACCCAAACTGGTCTCTTCCCAACCTGAGAGTCCATCCTCCCATTTTTATTTAAAATATATATGGTACGTTTTTAAATGGAGACCAATGAGAAGAAAAAAATACCAGTGAATGTCACAATGTAATGTCCCGACATACACCAGTGCTGCATCGGCCAGCCATCTACCCCATGTGTCACCCCCTTAGTGTCGGGAGAGAAAGGGAGAAAGCCTGAGGACCATGATAGAGTCCACCTGGGCCGGCAACCAGGGAAGGTCTGGAGTAGGGGGGGAAATAGGGGAATGGCTGGTGGCCTGCCAAGCCTCCCAGCACCCCCCAAGCTAGGGAGAATGCCATCCGGCATGGGGTGTCCTCTAACCCCATACCTGGGAAGAGCTGGCCTCCAGGATCAAAGCACCGGGAGCCAGCTATCTGCCCGGCCCCTCCCTCTGCTCCTCCTCCCTAGAGTAGGGAGGGGGGAAGCCTTCTTCTCCCTATTTTTTGATGGGGTTGGAGATTTTTCTTGTTAAGTTCTGTCAGTACCTTGTATATCTTAAATATTAGCCCCTTACTGATGGCTATTTGGTGAATAGTTTCTCCCATTCTGTGAGTGGCTTTTGTATCCTATTCAGTATTTCTTTTGAGATACAGAAGCTTTGTACCTTAATATAATCCCGACTATTTATCTCCATTTCCACTTATTTGGAGAGTGATGCTTCCTCCTTGAAGATGCCTTTAGTCTCAATGTCATGATTGTTTTACCCATGTGTTGTTCTAAATATCTTATGGTTTCTGGACTGATATCAAAGTCTTTAATCCATTTAGATTTGACTTTTGTGCATGGTGTTAGATTGATGTCTGAGTTTCCTTTTTTGCATGTGGCTGATCAGTTGCCCCAATACCACTTATTGAAGAGGCTTTCCTCTCTCCAATTTGTATTTATTGCACCTTATCAAAGATTAGTTTATTGTATATCTGCTGAACATTCTCTGAATACTCAAGTTTTTCCCACTGATCTGAGTGTTTTTATTCCAAAAACATGATACTTTAATGACTCTTGCTTTGCAATACAATTTATATTTGGGAAAAGTGATGCCTCCAATATTCCTTTTCCCAAGGGTTACTCTAGCTATTCATGGGTGTTTATTGTCCCAAATGTATTTCAGGAGTGATTGATCCACTTCTTTGAAAAATTTTATGTGTATCCTTAGAGGGATTGAATTAAATCTTTACAATGCTTTGTGGAATGTTGCCATTTTAATGATTTTCATTATCCCAATCCATGAGCTGGGTATGTCTCTCCATTTTCTTGTGTCCTCATTTATTTCTTGAAGCAGGGTTTTGTAGTTTTCTTTGTATAGGTCGTTCACTTCTTTAGTTAAGTTGTCTCCAAGGTATTTGAGTTTTTGTGACACTAATGTGAATAGGATTTTTTAATATCCATTTCTTTATCATTATTAGTTATAAGAAAGCCATTGATTTTTGCGCGTTAATTTTGTAGCCTGCCACTATGCTATATGAGTCTATTGTTTCTGAAAGTCTTTTGATAACATCTTGAGTATTTTTTAAATATAGTATCATGTCAACTGCAAACATTGTAATCTTGACTTCTTCCTTTCCTATCATTTTTGCCTAATTGCTATGGCAAGGACTTCCAACACTATGTTGAATAGAAGTGGTGAGATATGGCAGCCTTGTCTTGTACCAGATTTTAGAGGAAAGGCTTTAGTTCATCTCCATTGAGAATATTATTATTTTTCCATTGTCTTGTGGTAGACGGACTTGACTATATTGAGAAAAGTTCCTTCCATTCTCATCTTGCCATCTTGATGAGGGTGTTCTTTTATATCAAGAATGGGTGTTGGCCTTTATCAAATGCTTTCTCTGAATCTATTGATATGATCATATGGATTTTATTTTTCTTTTTGTTGATATTGTGTATTTTTTGATTGATTTATATATGTTAAACCATCCTTGCATTCCTGGAATGAAACCTACTTGCTCGTGTTATATGACCTTGATGAGGTGTTGGATCTATTTGCCAGGATTTTGTTGAGGGTTTTTACATCTGTTTTTATCAGGGATAAAAGTTTTCCTTTCTTTCAGTAGCAGTTTCAGTAGTAAGTCTGCATTTTTCCTTTCTTTCAGCATCTCCTGTCTGGCATTGTTATCAAGGTTATATTAGCTTCATAAAAAGTATTTGGGACTCACCCCTGGAACTGTGCAGATACTGAGATTGCTAGACACAGAGATCTGACTGTATCACCTAGGACGGAACAGAAGTCTTCCAAACAACACAAAAGCACCACCGGGAGAGTAAATGATCCTGAACAGAGTCTATAGTTGATCCCATGACAATATACTTCAAGGGCGGAGAAACCCCATATCTCTTAGGCCAAGTGAATTCCTTTTCGTATGACCCCAATATTTACTATGCCAGGGCAGGAGGGGAAAAAAAAAGCAAAAAGCACAAAACATTGTTTATTTTTATATATTATTATTTATCTTCATTTATTATTATTTTTTTTTATTTACTATCTATTTTTGGTCTATTTCTTTGTTTTGGTGTGGTTATTAAAGCTGTTGCCCCATTTATACTTACTTTTTTCTCTTCTTTTTTTTATTTCTTTATGTGCTCTGCCATGTTTTTTATCTCAAGACTATGGCCATTTTTTTTTCTTTTTTTTTTTTTTTTTGTGGTGCTTATCGTTATTGTTGGAGTCCTCACTGGATATTTGACACTTCTTTTTGTACTGGTGGAGTGTTTCACCTTCTTTTTCTCCTTCGTCTCTCAAACCGATGATGAGAATCTCTAGAAGAATTCTGCTTATTTTCGGCGTATTAGACTTTTAACCCAGTTTATTACTTTTCTCTTCTTCAAACAAAACCACGTAACTTGAACTAGCTAGTCCTGCCCTCCAGTTAGAGGGAAAAATAAGGGAGGCACCAGGACCAAACAGGTGCAAGACTACTAAGTAGTAGGCTAGGTACAGAGGGGACCACATATTCTGGCAGCCCTGGGGGTTAGGGAAGAGCATATGGGAGGTAGGACAAAAACGGAGGTATAGGGAGGACAAATTGGTGATGGGAATCCCCCCTGATTTTATGTAAATATGTACCGAAAATATTATTGTCAACAATATGTAAGCCACTATGATCAAAATAAAAATTATATAAAAAATTAAAAAATAAAAAAAATTATCTTCAAAAAAAGGTATTTGGGACTATTCCTGTTTCTTCTATTTCATGAAAGAGCCTGAAAAAGATTGTTAGTAGTTCCTCTCAAAAGGTTTAAAGACTTTGTTAGTGAATTCATCTGGGCTTAGGCTTCTGTTTTGAGGGAGACTTTTGATTATCATTTTAATTTCCTTAGTAGTGATTGGTCTTTTTAGATATGCTAGGTCATCCTAGATTAGCCATGGAAGATTATCAGAGTCCAAGAATTTATTCATTTATTCCAGGTTCTCATGTTTAGAGACATAGAGTTTCTCGAAGTAGTCTCTGATTAGCCTTTGAATCTCTGCATTATCTGTAGTGATTTCCCCCTTTCATTTCTAATCTGGTTTATTATATTTCTTGCTTCCCTTTGTAGTTGTTTTTCCATTTTTAAATTTTTTCAAAGAACCAATGTTTGCTTTCTTTGTTCTTTCAAATTCTTTTTTTTTTTTTGATAGATGCCATCTCCTTATTTAAACAGGTCAATTTAGCACCATAGTAAATTCAAGTGATTTCAAAGAGAGCTACAAAGTTAAAAATACAGAGTATGAGGCTATCACAGAATTATTAAGTTGAATAGGAACTATGAATTGATTTCATTTGAATTTGGATGCTCATATTGTTGAACCTTTCCTTCCGTTTGCCACAAAGGAAAATACATAAATTCTAATGATACCAACAATGTGAACATGTGCTTCATCAGTAATATTTATTTTGAGGTAGACAGGTAATATTTACTCATAATCTACTCTTTAAACCCTTGAATAGGAACTTTAAAAATGATTTGGATGAATAGCAAGTTTAGGTAACTGAATAATCCAAACAGTACTGGAAATTTAAATAAAGAAGGGAATTTTGATCCAATCTTTGTAAATAATTTGTTCTTTATGTTTTTAAAAGGCCTTTAGTTAGTATCATTTGGGTCAAAATACTGTTTTTCTGATCATTAAGATAAGGTCAAATTAGCAGCTGCTTCTGACACTTTATGTAAAGAAAACAGGAAGAGAAAACCAAACAAAATTAAATGTTGACGAACCCAACTATAACTTTCGAAAAGAATTCAAGGAGTTTCTGGTCACTAAAGTGAAATATTCCAAGAAAATCCAATCCTTAGGTCCCAAGAGATCCTGTGGGTTAAAAAGGCAGATGGAGAAGGATGTGGGCTTTGCCACCCACAGATCCTAGAACACAGCAATAATTCATCCAGCAGTGTGCCTTCTCCTAACCTTGCCTACATCCTCCCAGAGGAACAACTGCCTCTGTGCTTGCTGAGGCAGCTCTTTGTCCCAGGAAGAGGGTAGGCAGGCAGGTGCTGATATTTCAGTGCAGCCCACCGGGGGCTCTGAAGATCACCCTCAAGGGTGAATGTGGAGGGGAGGTGCTCTAGTACAGTTCCTATCCCACCAGGGAGCCCCTTGCACTGCACTCTGGGGAGAGAAGAAGTGATGGGCCGTGGGTCATGGGAAGAGACTTTCAGAACAAGAACTGTTCAGCACACTGGAACCAGCTGGTTGCACTGACATAGCTACCCAACTGGGTGTGTCTGCAGCTGTGTCTGAGTTGGGGAGAGCACTGGGACTGGAGAGTGTCCTTGAAGGCCACATGGCAAAGGAGTTTGGGGAGCTGTCGTCTCTGCAATGCCTTGTAACATGGAAAATCCAATACCCTGGTTAATCCTAATGTTAATGGAACTCTCTTCTGGTCTGTTTTTAAATTAAAATTTACATATATTCTAAAACTTGAGGAATCCAAAAACAACATAAATATCATCATTCACTAAGAAAAATACTTTTCCCAATAACTTAGGAAGAATTCAATAAACTTACAAGAATTTGAGGCTTACTATGAACCCTAATTTATAACTAACTAACTGAAAAGACAGAGATTTTCCAGACCTGGAAAGCAAGCAAAGGTTATGTGAGGGCAGATCATCACTGCATTGGACTCTAGTTTTGAACAGAAGCTTGGTGTGTGAGCACAAGTCAGCAACGTGAGGCTGTGAAGTGTTTCCAAACGTGGAAAGTGGTGCTGGTAGTGTCATATCGAGTGTGAATTCTCTCATACAAGTTATAAATATTCTATATTCAGAATTCCATCCACCAAGTAATTCCATGACACCAAGTAGTAACGTTCTCAAGCATGGTGTGGTCCTGCATGGCCACAGGCTCGCTTGCTCACTTACTCGCGTGGGTGCAAGGCCATGTGTGGGGCAGCTGGCTACTCACAGCAGGTCCATCTTGGGTTTGTAGTGCAGCAGAAACAGTGCCTTCTTGAATCTCCACCTGGTGACAACCACAACATTGAGGGTGTTGTCTTTGTCCAGGATCTCTTCGTTGCACAGAATGTCCAGCTCATGGAATGGTGAAAGGTTAAGGACTGCTGGGCCTCTTAAGCACGGAAGACATTTTGAGGCTTCCCCCTGCTTCCTCCAGTCTGGGAACATTGATTGTCCCTGGCATCCATCCCCTCCGGGCTCGCTCCTTCTTAAGTGAGTGTTCCCTGCCCAGAAACTGTGGATAAAGCAGACTCTGCGGGGCCACAAGGGGTGGAAGGAGAGGAGCGTGGCCACTCCGCATTGCTTTGTGGCTGCACACTCCACATAGACAATGAATACTACCACAACAAATAGAAAAACCCACATTACAAGCGTGACAATGGGGAAACTAGACAGACCAACATCAGGCATAGAGAATGAAGATGGCAACTTTGATGACCCAACAATGGCCAACCACCTAGTTAGTCTTTCAGATATGGATTTTAGAGAAGAACTATGGAGGATGTTCACAGAACTCAAAGAAAGTGTAGTACAGAACACTAGTAAGAATTACGAGAATGGAAAGATACAAATCAGAGAACTCCAAACTGAAATATCAGGTCAAATAATAGGTCTGAAAAACTCAGTAGAAGAATTGAAAGACTCAATGAATAAGCTCTCTCACAGGGTAACATCAGCTGAGGATAGAATTAGTGAGCTGGAAGATGAGATGTATAACAACTTCATATGGCAGAAGAGATTGAAAAAAGCCTTAAAGCAAATGATCAGACAATGGAAAAATTACTCAAAGAATATGAACAGATGAAAATAGAAGTCTTTGATAAGCTCATCAGAAACAACTTAAGAATCATTAGAAACTCAGAGACCCAAGAAGAAAATCTCCAGGAAGAATCAACAGTCAAGAACATCATCACAGAGAAACTACCAGAGCTAAAGAATACATGTGACCAAATCCTGCATGCCCAAAGTGTACCAGATAAAAGAGACCCCAGGAAAAACACCTCAAGACACATCCTAGTCACAATGATGAATTCCACAGATAGAGACAGAATACTGAAAGCAGCAAGATCAAAAAAGGGAAATTACATTCAAGGGAGCATCCTTGAAATTTACAGCAGACCTGTCCCAAGAAACACTCAAGTCCAGAAGGGAGTGGTGGGAGATAGTGACAAAACAATAAAAATAAATGCTTCACCTAGAATACTGCACCCAGTAAAACTCACTTTCAGGTCTGAAGGAAGTATATATAGCTTCACAGATAAACAAAAGCTAAGAAACTTTAGAGATTCAAAACCAACCTTTAAAGAAAAACTGAAAGGTCTTATTTAAGACAAGACAGACCAACAAACACACCAAACTTCTACTCCAAGATGGCACTAAATCCCATTAAAATTATCTCTCTCAATGTCAATGAACTAAATGCACCCATTTAGAGACACATAGTGGCTAAATGGATCCAAAACTGAACCCAACCTTCTGCTGCCTACAATAAACACACCTGAATAGTCAGAACAAACATAGACTCAAAATAAAAGGCTGGAGAAAAATCATCCAAGCAAACAACACCTTTAAAAAATCTGAGTGACCATACTAATATCAGATGACACAAACTTTATACTCAGAAAAGTTGTAAGGGACAAAGATGGATATTTTGTACTAATCAAGGGATATATGCAGCAGGAAGAACTCACTCTCCTAAACATATATGCACCAAATGAGGGACCTGAAAAGTATTTAATACAATTGTTGACAAATCTGAAAAAGTGTGACTCTATCCCAGATTTACCTGCAAGACCCATCCATTCCTGGGAGGGGTCTTGGGAAGGTGAGATAAGGCCTTTGACTGAAGGGATTAAGGACTTGCCAGCATGGAGAGGCAACAGGAAAAGACATGGCCAGAAAAGGCTAAGACACAGGGCAAGCTAAGGATAGCATGTGTAAATGGTTAAGATTGACCACACATGTGGTGGATGAATAAAGGGCATGAATAAAGCTGATACTTTCTGAAGCCTGCTTGTGAGTGAGATTTCTACCTGCCGCTCTCCTGGAGCCAGATACTCTCTGGCTGAAGGGGGTTGCAGAGCCACGTGGCCTAGAATGGCAGAGAAAGGCATCTCCATGTGTCCACCACCATCCAAGCCCATCCTAATGTCTGTAACTCTACAAAAAAGGATATCAATAATAACACAATAATTGTGGGAGACCTCAACACGGCCCTGTCAACACTTGATAGGTCAACCAGATTGAAACCCAACAAAAATATACTAGACCTAAAAATAGAAATGGAAAAAAGAGGCCTAGTAGATTAGATATAGATATAGATATAGATATAGATATAGATATAGATATAGATATAGATATAGATATAGATATAGGACACTCCATCCTCAGAAACCTGGATACACATTCTTTTTCAACGTACATGGGTCATTCTCCAGGATAGACCACATGCTGGCACATAAAACATACCTCCATAAAATCAAGAGGATACAAATTTTGCAGGCTACCTTTGCTGACCACAAGGCTCTGTAGATCTATGTGAACTACACAGGGACAAAGAGGAAATACTTTAACAACTGGAAATTAAACAGCCTACTACTGAACAACCAGTGGGTCTGAGATGAAATCAAAGAGGAAATCAAAACTTTCCTGGAAACAAATGACAACAAAAACACAAACTATCAGAGCCTATGTGATACAGCAAAAGTGGTATTGAAAGGAAAATATATAGCTTTGCAAGCACACATCAGGAAGGAAGAAGGAGCATACACGAATAGCTTAATGACACAGCTTATAGAATTAGAAAATGATCAACAAAAGGAACCAAAAATAGGGAGACAGAAGGGAATAACAAAGCTGAGAGCAGAAATCAATGAAGTGGAAACCCAAAAAACAATCTGAAAGATCAACGAAAGCAGAAGTTGGTTCTTTGAAAAAATAAACAAGATTGATAGACAATTGGCAAAACTCACAAAGAAAGAGAGGGAAAGAACTTAATAACCCGTATTAGAAATGAAAGGGGGGAGATTACTACAGATACTGCAGGAGGAATCAGCACTCTCCAAACAAGTGGAAGCAGAGATAAACAGATGGGACTATATTAAGCTGAGAAGCTTCTGCACCTTAAAGGAGATAGTACCCAGAATACAAAAGCCACCCACTGAGTGGGAGAAATTATTTACCCAACACCCATCACATAAAGGACTAATATCCAAAATATACAAGGTACTGACAGAATTTTACAAGAAAACAACATCTAACCCCATCAAAAATGGGGAGAAAAAATGAACAGACATTTGTAAAAGAAGAAATAAAAATGGCCAAAAGTCACATGAAAAGATGTTCCACATCACTGATCGTCAGCAAGATGCAAATCAGAACAACTATGCAGTACCATCTCACACCACAAAGGAAAACAAGCAGCGCTGGCAGGGATGTGGAGAGAAAGAAACTCTCTTTCACTGCTGGTGGGAATGCCATCTAGTCCAAACTTTATGGAAAGCGAAATGGAGATTCCTCCAAAAACTGGAAATTGAGTTCCCTTACGATCCAGCTATACCACTACTAGGAATACCACCACCAGCTCTATACCACCACCCTAGGAAGACAAAAATACAATAACCCTTCCTTACACCTATATTCTTTGCAGCACTATTTACCATACCAAGACTCTGGAAACAACCAAGATGCCCTTCAACAGATGAATGGCTAAAGAAACTGTGGTACATATACACAATGGAATATTATGTAGCCATCAGGAGAGATGAAGTCATGAAATTTTCCTATACATGGATATACATGGAATCTATTATGCTGAGTGAAATAAATCAGAGAGAGTGAGAGAAAGACACAGAATGGTCTCACTCATCTATGGGTTTTAAAAAAATGAAAAATATTTTTGCAACAATTTTCAGAGACAAAAGAGATGAGGGTTGGAAGATGCAGCTCATGACATGAAGCTCACCACAAAGAGTTGTGAGTGCTGTTAGAGAAATAACTACATTGAGAACTATCTTAACAATGTGAATGAATGAAGGAAGAAGAAAGCCTGTCTTGAGTACAGATGTGGGTGGGGTGGGGAGGAGGGAGATTTGAGACATTGGTGGTGGGACTGTTGCACTGGTGAAGGGGGGTGTTCTTTACATGACTGAAATCATACAACTACAATCATACTTGTAATCACAGTGTTTAAATAAAGATTAAAAATTGAAACGTTAATCTTTTGTGCAATGAATTTCTTTAGATGTAGGACTGTTGCTTGAGCTGAGCACCAGATCCATTTCAATTTCAAACCCCACAATTTGCTGCTATTACCTTCCAGACAGATGTTCATCTGCTCATCACTTCTATGATAGTCATTATCTTCTTCCTACTTTTCCTCTGTGGCTTCTTTGTGGGACCTGTCATCTGCTTTGATTTCACTATTCCAATGGGTTCCAGATACTGCTTTGCAGAACATGTCTGCCCCTTCATGTCTCCAGGTACTTCCATGCCTGGCTTGAGGTAGAACTCCCTCAGTTTTCTTATTTCTGCTTCTTGGAGACCTGGAACCATTTTGTAAACAATGTCTTACATGGTTCTGTCATGATCAATGTACTGCAGTGGGTGGCAGGTGGGACACGTGTTATTCTCGTCCAGGTACTTGACCAGACAACTTTGACAGAATTTATGTAGACACTCAGTGACCGTGTGATGAGATAATCACTACAGAGGCAGCAGGTGATGTGGGCATTTATGTCCCAGAGTTTGATCTTTCTGGTGAACATCTTTGACTTCTCTAGATATCTGTTGCTCTCTGCTTGTACCTTTGCATCAGCGTCAGGACTCTATCCAAAACTTATGGCTCCTTCTTACCTGGTGCTCTCTACTGTGCACACCTGTGCGTTCCTTCTGTCCCAGGCTCTTTGTCCATTTTCTGTACATGGCAGCTTGGAATTACCTGCTACATTTTGATACCTGTTCTGTTCTCAAAGGATAGGAAGATATTGTTTCCATCTTACCATCTGACCTTGGCCCTTCGTGAGCAAGACCAATCTCAGGCAAAGTGAGATCAAGCAACCTGCCCTCTTGGATGCAGGTTGGCTAGATGGGTGCACTTGGGGGCTGTGTCAGTGGGGGGGGAAAGCACTGCTTCCTGAGGGTCCCCCCCAACCTTGTCCAGAGTTTAAAACAAAGAGACGGGAATCCAGATTCTTTTTTGGATTTTCATTTAATTAATTTCTGCAAGAAGCATTGTTATTTTCTTCTGCCTACCTATTTTTAGTTCCATTTGTTGACCATTTTCTAACTTTATGAGCTGTGTCATTAAGTTTTTTTATGTAGGCTAATTTTTCCTTCCTGATGTGTGCTTGCAAAGCTATAAATTTTCCTCTTAGTGCTGCTTTTAATTTGTCTCATAAATTCTGGTAATTTGCACCTTCAATGGCATTTTTGTATAGGAATATTTTGATTTCATCCATGACCCACTGGTTGTTCAGTAGTGAGCTGTTTAATTTCCAGGTTTTAAATTTTTTTCTGTGTCCCCTCATAGTTCACTTCTAATTTCAGTGCCTTGTTATCTGAGAAGGTAATCTTTATGATTTATATCCTCTTGATTTTATGGAGATATATTTTTTGGCTAGCATGTGTTCTATCCTGGAGAATGACCCAGGTGCATTGATAAAGAATCTGAATCCTGTTTTCTAGGAATAGAGTGCCCTATATATGTCTACTAGTCTGCTTTCTTCCATTTCTCTTTTCAGAGTTAGTACTTTCTTGTTGGGTTTCAGCCTGGTTGACATATCAAGAGGTGACAGGGCAGTGCTGAGGTCTCCCACTATTATTGAGTTGTAATTTATGTCTTCTTTCATGTTTGCCAACAATTGTATTAAATATTTTGTTGGTCCTTCTTTGGGTGAGTATATGTTTAGGAGTGTGATTTTTTTTCGTGTTGTACATATCACTTGGTTATTACGATATGCCCTTCTTTGTCCCTTATAACTTTTATGAGTCTAAAGTTTCATCTAATACTTTATTAGTCTAAAGTTTGTGCCATCAATATTAATGTGGCCACTCCAGCTTTTTTGTAATAATTTTTATTGTGATGAAAGTGAATTACAAGTCTTTCACAGGAATATGTAAGGTACATAGTGACAAAGAATTAGGGCCATTCCCACCACCACTATTGTCCTTCCTCCACCCCTTTTCCCAGCATACACCCCATACCTACCCCCTTAGCCCCTTGGACTGCTAGTGTAAAAGGTCTCCTTTGTTTATAGCTTACTGTAGATTGGGTATCAATTCTGGTGTTGTTGAATTTGGGTTTGGTGCTTAAGTCAGATCATTTTTATTTCCACTCAATGTTCATATGACTGGTTGTTCTTGGTACCATCTATTTTCCCCCTCAGGTTATGAGGGAGAAGAAGATGATTCAAGTTCTGTGGTTCTGTTGGAAAAATAAAAGAAATAAAGAATTGAAAAAAGAAAGAAACAGTAGGGGATCCAACTAGAGACTATAAATATCAGTTCAGAAGAAGAATTGAAACAAAAGTAAAAGGAAAAACAAAACAAAAAATAAAACCAACCAAACCAAACCAAACAAAAACCAAGCAGTGACAAAAGACAGCAGTAGCATAAAAAAATCATCACCATAGAACACCACCACAAGAAAGAAAATAAGGTCTGGTATGGCAAAGGCAAGGCTTTTTATTTGTATGTTTGTTTTTGGGGTTTTTTTTTGCATAGACACAGTAAGTATTGGGGAAGTTAGAGGGAATTCCCTTGGCCTAGGAGGTACAGAGTTTCTTCACCCTTGAAGCATATTATCATGGGAACTACACACTCATTCTTGAACCCCAAGGTCTTTTAATAGAGCCAGGAAACTTTCTTCTCAGTTGTGGATGACAAAATCAGTCCTCGGTATCTAGGGATCTTGGTATTTCCATGGATCATAGGATAACGTCTAGGATAGGAGTCTTTTGTTATGATTCTAGAAGATCTGTTCTGTCACATTTGTGGTTGTCAGTCTTCTGTAATTAGTGATCTTGATTTTTGTACAAATCCTAGGTCTAAACCTAGAATAAAGTCTTTCGTTATGGCACCAGAATTTCTGCTCACTCATGGTTTTGAAGTCAGAATTCTGGGATTAGAGATCTTGGTTTTTGTAAAAATCCTAGGTCAAAGCATAGGCTAGGATTTCTCTTATTGGTCCGAGGAAAACTTCTGCTCAGTCGTGGTTGTCATAGTTCATCTTCTGTAATTAGTGATCTTGGTTTTTACACAGATTAAAAAATGGCTTGTCTTCTGATTTCATCTTACTGTTAGGTGATGCAATAGGGCAACCTTTATTGGATCAAGTTTTTGCTGTTTTCTCATTGTCAGGTTGTTATCAATCTGTTGAAATTTGGTACCAGAGCAGTATTAGGGATTTACCAGGGGGAATTTTGTTTCTGGTGCAGTTGTAGGGAGCTATGCCCGGTCTTCATTTGGGATCTGGGTTTGGGATTGGATAGTTGCTGTCTGATCATATAGAGTTGGGTCCTCATGACACATACTCAGAGTGGGAGGTGCCCTTGTATTATAAAATGTAAGGGCTCTTATCCCTAGTAGATAAGAGTTTGTCTCAATACATAAGATTTGTCCTTTTTTATTATGCCTACGATAAAGGGAACAGTGACATATTCCTTTGTTGGTGCCTTTTGGGGTAAGAATGACATTATTTACATTCTCTGCCCTGTTTCTGACATGGGCTTTTATTCCAAGCAGGACTTTTTCTTCTAAAATTTCCCATGCAGAACCAAAACAAGTGAAATTAAATATATAAATAAAAAGATGAAAAATTAAAAAATTAACAATTAACAAAGGATGGAGGAGGCTACCTATTTCCTGAAAAATAAATATATAAAACAGTGTGTCTATTCAGGTACTGAAAATACAAGGAATCCAACATTCATTCTTGATCAAAACTCTCAGAAATGGTAATTTCTCAATCTAGTTAAAGCCATCCACCACAAGACAATGGCAAATATTATCCTCAATGGAGAAAAACTAAAAGCCTTTCCTCTAAATTCTGGTACAAGACAAGACTGTCCGCTCTCACCAATCCTCTTCAACATAGTACTAGAAGTACTTCCTGTAATGATCAGACAAGAAAAAGATATCAAGAGAATCCAGATAGGAAAAGAAGAAGTCAAGCTCTCACTGTTTGCAGATGACATGATACTCTACTTAGAAAACCCTAAAGACTCTACCAAAAAGCTTCTAGAAACAATAGATGCAGGTAGCAAGGAGGCAGGCTACAAAATTAACACAGAAAAATCAATGGTCTTTTTATACACCAATAATGATAGGGAAGAGGTGGACGTTAAGAAGGCAATCCCATTCACATTAGTGCCACACAAACTCAAATATCTTGGAGTCAACCAGACTAAAGATGTGAAGGACCTATACAAAGAAAACTATAAAGCCCTGCTCCAAGAAATAAGAGAGGACACATGGAAATGGAAACACATACCCTGCTCATGGATTGGCAGGATTAACATCATTAAAATGGTAATACTCCCCAAAGCATTATACAGATTTAATGTGATTTCCTCTAAAGGCACCAATGACATTCTTCAAAAAAGTGGATCAAACTCTTATGAAGTTCATCTGGAACAATAAACACCCTCGAATAGCTAAAGCACTCCTAGGGAAAAGGAATATGGGAGGCATTACTCTCCCCAACTTTAAACTGTACTACAAAGCAATAGTTATCAAAACAGCATGGTATTGGAAGATAGACAGAACCTAAGGTCAGTGGAATAGGCTTGAGTTCTTAGAGAATGTTCCCCAGACATACAAACACCTAAATTTTGACAAAGGATCAAGAAATTCAACAGATGAATGGCTAAAGAAACTGTGGTACATATACACAATGGAATATTATGCAGCCATCAGGAAAGATGAAGTCATGAAATTTTCCTATATATGTATGTACATGGAATCTATCATGCTGAGTGCAATACGTCAGAGGGAGAGAGATAGACCCCACCTCTACCTGTACTCTAGACAGGATTTCCAGATCCCTCATTCATTCACATGTTTATGGTAGTTCTTACTGTAGTTATTTCTATAACTGCACTCACCACTCTTTGTGGTGAGCTTCATGAAGTGAGCTGGAAGTTCCAGCCCTTCACTCATTGTCTCTGAGGATTGTTGTAAAATGACTTTTATTTTTCTTAAAACCCATAGATGAGTGAGACTATTCTGCATCTATCTCTCTCCCTCTGACGTATTTCATTCAGCATGGTAGATTCCATGTACATCCATATGTAGGAAAATCTCATGACTTCGTCTCTCCTGACGGCTGCATAATATTCTGTTGTGTATATGTACCACAGTTGCTTTAGCCTTTTGTCTGTTGAAGGACATCTTGGTTGTTTCCAGAGCCTGTCTATTGTGAATAGTGCTGCAGTAAATATAGGTGTGAGGAAGGGTTTTTTGTTTTGTATTCTTGTGTTCTTAGGGTATATCCCTAGGAGTGGAATAGCTGGGTTGAATGGGAACTCAATTACCAGTTTTTGGAGGAATCTCCATATTGCTTTCCATATATGTTTGACTAGACAACATTCTCACCAGCAGTGGATAAGAGTTTCTCTCCACATCCCCGCCAGCACTGATTGTTCTCATTCTTTGTGATGTGTGCCAATCTCTGTGGTGTGAGATGGTATCTCATCGTTCTTTTGATTTGCATCTCCCTGATGATTAGTGATGAGGAGCATTTTTCATGTGCCTTTGGGCCATTTGTATTTCATTTTTTATCAAAGTGTCTGTTCATTTCTTCTCCCCATTTTTTGATGGGATTAGATGTTTTTTTCTTGTAAAATTCTATCAGTGCCCTGTATATTTTGAATATTATCCCCTTATCTGATGGGTATTGGGTGAATAGTTTCTCCCACATGGTGGGTGGCCCTTGTATCCTGGTCACTATTTCTTTTGAGGTGCAGAAGCTTCTCAGCTTAATGTATTCCCATCTGTTTAATCTCTGCTTCCACTTGTTTGTCAGCTTTTCAACTGTAACACATGTATTGATCTTCACTGTCTATGTGTGCACATGAGTGTATTGGCCATCTCAATGCCTGTTTAATATCCATCTCTAATATATAATGTCTATGATGTATACTGTCCTTCCCCTATTATATATAATCCTCCTTCCCCCTTTGCTTACCACCTTACAAATTCTTTTCTAGTCCTTCACTCTCTCACCCCACATCTATTATTTCCCCTCATTTAACTGTTTTAACCCTTAGTTCTTAACTCCTCACATAGAAGAGCATTCCCTCCACCAACCAGCTCCTAAACTGAAAAGATAGATTCTCAGCCTGAGAAGAATCTGATACTACAGTACTAAGTATTTGCTCTCAGTGGCCCCTATTCCCCTACCTCCCTTCTCTGTGGACATTTGCTTCCTGCTAGATTCGGCTTCTGAGAAGCCATGACTCAAGGACATTTTCTAATATGTGACTGCTGGGAGCCAGGTTTTAGACTCCAAAAGACTAAATCACAGGCTGAAGCTGTGTTCCAGATTTTATCCTCCCCAGACTATTTCAAAATACTTAAAATCTTTTGTATATCTCTTTTGAATATTTCTTTAGATGTAGTTACTTAATAGGTATAACCCTTATTGAGTATCTTCTTATGTAGCAGAAATTTTCTTCATTTGGGGGTATCTGTTTAGTAAAGAATTCTAGTATATAAATTTCTCTAGTGTTTAGAGTTCATATTAGAACCCAGATTATGTGGATTGTTTGGCTTCTTACCTCTGCCCCTATATGCACCAGTAATACCTTTTGGCATTGTTCCTTTTTTGCATAGTCACATTTAAATGGGTAAATTCTACATGTGCAAACAGGTTCTAATCTAAAAAAGATAGGAACACATAAATTTTATACTGCAGTGGGGCCTTATACCCTGAGGACTTGTCATAGTGACATAGCTTAGGTTTCAGAAGATTGGATATTCACCATTCACCCCTGAACCTTGCATACCATCTATGGAAACAACCATGGTTTTCTACACCAGAACCAGGAATCAAACTTCTACCAGGGAAGGCTGTACTTCTGCATGGCATTGACTTATTCCAGAGTGGATTTTTATGATACCCTGATGACTTGGTAACAGCAACAACCTGCTTTCATGGCAGGGTTCTCTGCATTGTCACCTATTGGTGAGATTAAACCAGAAGATACTCCATATCACCCTGAATTTGACATAGTATCTGTACAGAAACCAGAATCTCTAACTACAGAAACCTGACAGCAACAACTGTTATTGTGAAGAGCTTTTACTGGGACCATAGAGAAATACTTCGGCATTAGACAACTTAGTATATCTAGAGCCAGGAGTTGGTCTTATGCCAGAATACCTCATGGGTGATGTCTCCCTGTTTTTAAGCCAAGGGTTTTCTTTTCTGTTTCTCCCATATTTTGCTGTGCTTATGCAAACAACAGCTGCCACACACACACACACACACACACAGGCACACACACCTTCTTTATTGTATATTTTAATCTCTAATCTTTAAAACAAAGAGCTTAGTAAACCTTCTACTATTGTGTTAATGACTTTATTGGAGATACAATGATTTTCACAAATACACTTGCTACTGAACTTTTCTTCTTTCTTTTCTCTTCCATTTGATTGTTTATTTTTCTTTCTTTTTTATTTTTTCTCCCCACCCCCTATTTTTCTTTATATGTTTAATGACTTTGCTTTCTGACCTCTTGAAACAAATGTATTATGATCAGTTATGTTAATTATGTGATACATTTTCTTTAAATAAAAAATAAATGAAAAGAACTGAGGATAAGAAATAACAGATCTACAAACAGGGATGAGTTTAGTTAGAGAAATAACTACGTTTTGAACTATCCTAATAATGAGATTGTACGAGGGAAATAGAAAGCCTATCTAGAGTACAGGCAGGGGTTGGATGGGGAGGAGGGAGATTTGGAACATTGGTGATGGGAATGTTGCACTGGTGATGGGTGGTGTTCTTTACATGACTAAAACCCAAACACAATAATGTATGTAATAAAGTTGTTTAAATAAAAAATTAAAAAAAAAAGAAATAACAGATCTGTGGTGAGAGTGTGAAGGTCTAGAAAAGGATTTGTTAGATGGTATGGTAAGTGGAGGAGGGGACAGAGAGGTTATATATAACAGGGGTTGGAATAATATGCAACATAGACAAACTATATAATTACAAATGAACATTAGATAGATGTTGAGGGGGCCAACACATATACTCATTCACACACACAGGCAGACACTGCAGATTGGTCTATGGGTCACCATTGAAAAGCTTACTCACTGGGAATGGGTCAGAATGCTTAAAATTCTAAAGCCACTAATCATAAAGAAAAGTTTTCCATTTTCTAGGCCAATCATCATTAGTGAGGTAAAGTTTAAGCAATAAGGAATTGAGCACTCTAAAAAGAATCTATATTATGAAGAATCATATAGAAGGTCTTGAATATTCAGACTCCTTTCCTAAAAGCAAACTAAAATCATGAGCATTATGGTATAATGGTAAACTAACTGCAATTAGAAACATATTACAATAACATGTTAAATGAATGAGCTCTGTAGCAGGAGTTTATACCATGGAGTTACATATTCCATTGCTATCTGTGGACATACATATTAGATTATATTTGTAGGCATAATCAAGTAGAAATGAATATATTAGAATTTTTGTCATGACATTATCTTAATGAGTCCTGTCTTCTGAGTCTAATATAATATAGCATTGCAATGTGGACCCAGGGTGACCAACATATATCTCCAAGTACCAATGTGGACAGAAATATCAAGGAGTTATTATATACAGAGTAAAATTAAGACATTAAACTTCTTAAAGCAAGCACTGTAGTGAGAGTCTAAACACTTTCAAATTCATTCTGCACCTGTTTCTGTGGATAAAAGCATTAGAACATTATTATAGGCATCTATAAAGACTTGATTATTGGACAACTGTTCATTCTAAACAGTTGTACTCATTGCTGAAGATTTCTTTGAAGTATAGAAAATACAAGTGTTCCATACACCACAAAAACACCGAGGGGAGAGTAAATGATCATGCAAGGAGTCTATAGTTAATCCCATGACAGTATACTTCAGAGATGGAGAAACCCTGTATCTCCTAGGACAAGGGAATTCCCTCTATAATATCCCCAATAGTTACTGTGCCTATGCAGGGGGAAAAAGAAAAAAAAGCACAAAATAATAATTTTCCACATATATATTTATTTATTGATCGATTGTTTTTTTTTTTGATGTCCTTATTTTGGTGTAGATATTGAAGTTGATGTCTCCCTTTTATTTTATATTATTTTATCTTATCTTTCTCTTTTTGCACTCTGGCATGATTTGATTTCAGAACCGAGACTATTGTGTGGTGTTCCTCTTTATTGCTGTAGGGCTCACTGGATATTTAATTTGACATTTATTTTTGTATTGTTATGGTATTTCAATTACCTTTTTCATGTCCTCTCTCAAACTGAGGTTGATAGCCACTAGAAGGACTCCGTCCATTTTTAGCATATTTTAATTTATTTTTTTCTTATTCTTTACCCCATTTTATTGCTTTTCTTTCCCTCAAACAAAACCACATAACTCGATTTATCTAGCTTAGCCTCTCAAATAGAGGGAGAAACAAGGGAGGGCACCAGGAACAAACAGATGTATGATCACTGACAAAGAGGGGACCACCTACTCTAGCAGCCTGGGGGGTGATGGTGGGGGATATGGGTTACAAAAAGGGAATGGGGAAGGGGGGAGGACAAATTTGGTGGTGGGTATTCCCCTGATTCAATGTTTTGTTTTTGTTTTTTGTTTTTGGGCCACACCCAGCCGTGCTCAGGGGTTACTCCTGGCTATCTGCTCAGAAATAGCTCCTGGCAGGCACGGGGGACCATATGGGACACCGGGATTCAAACCAACCACCTTAGGTCCTGCATCAGCTGCTTGCAAGGCAGACACCGCTGTGCTATCTCTCTGGCCTCACCCCTGATTTAATGTTAATATGTACCTAAAATACTAATGTGAAAGATATGTAAGCCACTATGATCAAAATAATAAAAAAAGAAAATACAAGTTTTTGTGTTTCTCCTCTTCCACTCAGTTGCTTCATTTTTCCTTGCCATATTCTGGAACTAATGGTATTCAGGACAACTACCAATTAGACTGTATCAATTGTATTGCTTCGTGCAGTTATTCTAAATGCCACATATAAGTGATATTCTATATTATCCTTTCTCTGGCTTATTTCATTAAGCATAATATTTTCAAATTCCATCCATGTTGTTGCAAATTGCATGGTGGCATTGTTCCTTACAACTATGTCATATTCGATTGTATATATGTATCATATCTTCATGATCTTCTCATCTGTTGTTAGGCATCTAAGTTGATTTCAAGTCTTAGCTATTGTGCTGAGTGGCGCAATGAATAGCAGTGTGCATATATTCTTTAGGAAGAATGTTTTTCTGTTTTGGGGATAGAATAAATTGCTGCATCATATGGTAGCTCAATTTTGAGTTTAGAGAGAACCTTTCAAAATGTTTTCCATAGGGGTTGGATCAAGCAACATTCCCACCAGCAATGGTTGGTAGTTCCTTTCTCACCATATACTCGCCAATAGGAAACAGAGATTGTTCCCTGTATTTCTGATATGAGCCCCCCTCATTGTTGTAAGATGATACCTTATTGTTGCCCTGATTTGAATTTCTCTAAGGAAAAGTGATGATGAACATTTTTTCATGTGTCTATTGGCCATCTGTTGGTACTCCTCAGAGAAGTGCCTGTTCATCTTCTCTCAGCATTTTAATGGGGTTTTTGAGTTTTGTGCAGTTAACCTTTGTGATTACTTTGTATATCCTAGAAATCAACACTTTATTTGATGCGTTGAGTGCAAAAACTCTCTCCCAATAAGTTAGTTGCCTTCTAATTTTAGTTCACATTTCTTTTGCCATTCATAAATATTTTAGTTTGATATAGTCCCATGTATTTTTGTTTGTTTGTTTGTTTGTTTTGGGGCCACACCCAGTGATACTCAGGGGTTACTCCTGGCTATGCACTGAGAAATCACTCCTGGCTTGGGGGAGGATATGGGAAGGGCCACACACGGTGATGCTCAGGGGTTACTCCTGGCTATGCACTCAGAAATCGCTCCTGGCTTGGTGGACAATATGGGAAGCTGGAGGATCAAACCGTGGTCCATCCCAGGCTAATGTGGGCAAGGCAGACACCTTACCACTTGTGCCGCAGCTACGGCCCCCATGTATTTAAGTTTGATGCTATAACTCTTACAATTGGTATCCTATACTTGAAGAAATTTTTGAAGTCCAAGTCTTAGAGTGTTCTGCCTATGTTTTTCTCAGTGAACTTTATGGGTTCAGATCTAACCTTAAGATCTTTAATCCACTTTGGATTGACTTTTGAGAAAGGTGTGAGATATGGGTCAATTTTTAATTTTTTACATATGGTTATCCAATTGTTCCAATAACATTTATTGAAGAGACTTCATTTGTTCAATTTCATATTCAAAAATCGCTCTAAGACTTGGTGTCTGCCTTGCCCACATTAGCCTAGGATGGACCACGGGGGACGATACAAGTTCTATAAGTCTATGGAAAAGGCAGGAGCCCCTAGGTAGAATATAAGTAAAATTAAAAGAAGAAAGGGTAAAAAGATGGGGAAGAAGGGCAGATGTGGCTTTTTTTGCATAGGCACATCAAACACTGGGGAAATTAAAAAGAAAGTTTCATTGGCTTAAGAGATATAGGGTGTCTCCATCCATGAAGTGTACTGTCAAAATACTAACTACAGGCTCCGTCATGTTGTTTGTCCAGCCCCAATCTCTCTTAGCTGTTACTATCTTGAGGAAGGTTCCATTCTCACCTATTTTGCTGAGCATTTTCATCATAAATAGGTGTTGTATTTTGTCAACAGTTTTTTTCTGCATCAATTGCTACAATCATGTGATTTTTTAATTCTTTCTTTTATTGATGTGATGTATGATGTTGATTGACTTGCGTATGTTGAACCATCTTTGCATTCCTGAGTTAAAATCCACTTGGTCATGATGTATAATCTTTTTGATGTATTGTTGGATTTGGTTTGCTAAGATTTTGTTAAGGATATTTGCATCCATGTTCATTAGTGATATTGGTCTGTAGTTTTCTTTCTTTGTGGCTTTTCAGCTTTGGGAATGAATGGGATATTAGCTTCATAGAAGGTATTAGGGAGGGTTCCCGTTTTTACAGCATTTTAAAAGAGTCTAAGGATCAATGGTAGTAACTCTTCTTTGAGTGCTTGATAATTCACCTGTAAATCCATATGGTCCTGTACTTTTGCTCTTGGGGTGTTTCCTAATTACTGTTTCAATTTTCTTACTTGTGATTGGCCTGTTTAAGCTTTCTATATCTTTCTTTTTTATTGTAAAAATTTATTCAAGAGACAAAATTGATTAACATGAGGTAAACTAACATAACATAATATAGTGACATAACATAACATATAATATAATTGATATAATAATCATGTAAGTCAAAGAAAGTTTCTGATTAAAAACACAATTTTTTCAATAATGGCTTACATATCTTTCACTGTAGTATTTTAGGTATATATTAACATTGAATCAGGGGAATACCCATCACCAACTATGTCCTCCCCCATTCCAGTTCCCTTTCTACAATCCATATACCCCACCATCACCCCCCGGGCTGCTAGAGTAGGTGGACCCCTCTTTGTCTGGCTTACTATTAGTGATCACATATCTGTTTGGTTCTGGAACCCTCCCTTGTTTCCTCCTCTATTTAAGAGGCAGAGCTAGAAAAATCGAGGTATGTGGTTTTGTTTGAAGGAAAGAAAAGCAATAGATTGGGGTACAAAATAAGAGGGAAAAAAAGAAGTCAAAAGTCAAATACGCTGAAAATGGGCAGAGTCCCTCTAGGGGGTTCCAACCTCAGTTTGAGAGAGGACGTGAACAAGGTAATTGAGATACCACAACAATACAGAAAAAATATAGAATTAAATAACCGGTGAGCACTACAGCAATAAAGACAGGCACCACACAATAGTCTCAGTTCTGAAATCAAATCATGCTCAAGTGCAAAAAGAAAGAGAAAGATAAGACAAAATAAAATAAAATAATATTGGAGACATCAACCACACCAAAATAAAGAGGTCAAAAAAATCGATCAATCAATAAATAAACATGTGGAAAATGATTGTTTTGTGCTTTTTTCTCTCCTTTTCTTTATCCCCCTGCATAGGCACAGTAACTATTGGGGATATTGTAGAGGGAATTCCAAAGTATGTGTGCACCCCACTATTTATCGCAGCACTCAGTATGATAGCCAAGTCTTGGAACCAACCTCGATGTCGAACAACAGATGAGTGGATCAATAAGATGTGGTATCTATACACAATGGAATACTACATGGCAGTCAGAAATAATACCATCACAGACTTTGCAACAACGTGGATGGACCTAGAACATCTTATGTTAAGTGAAGCAAGCCAGAAGACGAAAGATAAACACAGAATGATAGCACTATTTTGAAGTAACTAGAATATACACCAGATATACATCCAATACCCCACAATTAAATAACAGGGTGTAACAGGTTAGGAACCTCAAACACAGTAATAATTACCATATACTGGGGAGTATAGCCCAAAACAAAGGGGAGAGAAACAACACAAAGCCCGACTACACATTATATCATAAAGAAACGAGCAACAACAGAAACAGCAGCCTAGAGAAAATAGGTATGTAATTATCATTTTATTACAAAGGCCCATAATAATTTACTAGGGATCATATACAGGATTACAGGTAAAGATTATGACGGAAACTTACTGAGTCCAATGGAAACACTTCAAAACATGATATTTGAATGCCTTAACCTTACCACATTTAAAATAATCTTTCAGTTTTTCTTTTCATAGGGGTTCCGGGGTACAAAGTGTGAACATCCTATGGTGGTACCTCGGTGCTCAGTCACACGAGGCACCATACTCTGCTTGAAGCATGAAAATGGCCAGATAAAACTCATAACATACCCTTTATCTCTATATTATGCCTTCTTTTAGGACCTGAAGCACAGGACCAGCCAGATCACCGAAGCAACAACCGAGACCTATGGATTTTTACCACAGGGCCCAAGCATCGAACCCTTTCAACCAAACTAACATGCCCTTGCTCTTATAGCCTCTCTTCTCATTACTTCGTATTTTTGTTACTTTTGGTGTTTGATTGTTGGTTTGTTTTGTTTTGTCTTGTTTTTCCTATTCTCTCTTCTTGTCTCCCTCTTCTTCCACCTTCTCCTCCTCACTATCATCAACTCAATCTATGTCAAATAAAAAACACATGGTTACCCCCTCTATAGGAAAGGAATGCTGACATATAGGGTGCTGTAGATGAAACTGAAAAGGGTAAACACCTATATAGATAGACCTCACTAACATAATGGTCAGTACTCAAGACACGAAGCCTATACACACCCAAAAGTTGATCTATTAGTTTCCTTTCCTTACAAGTACTATACTTAGTACTCAGCGCACCTCTTGCATTCCACACCTCTCTACATTATTATACACCTATGCTAACTTCTATATGTTTATATGTGCGCAGGAGCACACAGAGACAGGAATTCTCCTTAAGGGACAAACCTAAACCATAAACAACTCATACCTATACCCTATGTAACCCCTCCCATATACTATCCCCTCTCCCTCCTCCAGAAATCCGACTATTCCTTCACCCCTAAATCCCACCCCTGATATCCCCACCACACTCTAACTATTCACCCTCAGCTCTCAATCCACTAGGCACCAAGAAAGACTTCCTACCACAACGAGCCAGTACCCACTACCCAAGTGAAGAGACACCCATTCAAGCTCTCACCTCGTTCCTGGCAAGAAAATATAACCAACACCCCGACAGATTCAGGTAGTGTGGCCCTCCTAATCACCTCTTCCTAATGTAGACTGGCTTGATACCGGAACTAGCTCCAATGGACCCCCACTGCAAGAACTCTACCCAAGACCTCCCTGCCTGGACCTCACACCTCACAAGGAAATCTCAAAAGACAAGGGGGAACCCTATACTTTCATCATAAGTATAGACCTATATAATAATACCTCTTATCCTGTTTCTCCCCAAATGTAAAGTGATCTCCTTTATCACTTTCTCCCCTTTTTTCTTTTTTTTTTTTTTTTTCGTTTTTCTTTTCTTTTTTATTCTTGTTAGTTTCTTTTGTTTGTTTGTTTTGTCTTGTTTTAGTTTTTTATTTGATTTGATTTATTTTTCTTCTTTTGTGTCACTCCTGGCAGCACTCGGAGGGTGCTCCTGGCTCTATGCTTGGAGAACGTCCCTGGTGGCCACGGGGGACCATATGGGATGCCGGGTTTTGAGCCACCACCCTTATACAGGAAGGACAGACGCCTGATCTCCATGCTATCTCTCCTGACCCCACTTTATGCCTTTAATTACATCTTTTATTTAATCTTTTTTTAAAGAAACTTTTTTCCTTTAGATATGTGTGAGCATATATATTCTTAGTTTTTGTCAGGAGTCTGGTTTCTTTTCTCTCCATCCCCCAAATCCACCAGCAATATAATGTAGCACCACTTCCTTCTGCAAAGACATATTAAACAAAGGGGAAACTGTACATATAAAAACAAGCTCTTATCTACTAGGACTAAGAACTCATATTGTTTATAACACAGGGACATTTCCCACCCTGAATGTATGTCATGTGGAAACAACTTAGGCTCCAGGGAACTAGACACTGACCGTTCTGCCTTAACTCCTGGATCCTAGACATAGATACGACAGAGTTCTCCACAACAGCTCCAGGAACCAAATCCCCTCCAGGGCATTTACAATGCTGCTCTGACACCAACATGAGCCAGCTCTAAATTGATAACCTGTCAAGGAGGAAATGGGAACAACTTGATCTAAGGGCAAGTTGTCCTTCATCATCAGCAATCAATTAGAGAAAATCAGAAAACATGTCACCCTTTGATATGTGCAAAAGCCAATATCGCTATATACAGACGACTGGTTGTTGCAACCAAGACTAGACTGTATGCATCCAGGGACCAACAACAACAACAAGAGCAACAAAAAGCTCTAGCCTAGCTTTTGGTATACGATCTGTTCAACAAACAAGAGCTCCAATTCCAGAAGTCTGACTAAGACAACCGCAACTGAACGGGTCTTCCGGAAACATAACGAAAGACTATCCCAGGCTCCAGTCTAGGAGCAACATAACGACCAAGAACACCAACTACAGAAGATGGATTAAAATGACACTGAAGAAGCATAACTGCTAGAACCACAAAGAAAGACTTCATAAACTCCATTCCCTGAGCTGCACAGCCACCAAGATCTCTAGAAACAGAGGTCTGATTTTACCATCCAAGACAAAGCAGAAGTCTTCCACACACCATGAAAGCAGCAAGTGGAGAGTAAATGATCATGCAAAGAGTCTAAAGTTAGTCCCATGACAGTATACTTAAGGGGTGGAGAACCCTGTATCTCCTAGGCCAAGCAAGCTTTCTATATCTTTCTAATTAAATCTCGTGGGATGATATTTTTCCAGAAATCTATGCATTTAGTCTAGGTTCTCTAGCTTAATGAAGCACAGTTGTTCATTATGAGTTCTTATTATGTCTTTGAGGGGTTCTGTTGCAATATCTCCCCTTTCATTTCTGATCTTATTTATTTGAATATTCTCCCTTTCTTCCTTGTGAGTCTTGCCAGTGATTTATCTATCTTGTTTATTTTTTTAAAAACCCAGTTTCTGGTCTCATTAATGCTTTCTATTGTTTTCTTTGTTTCTATATTTTTTATTTCTAGTCTAATTGTTATTATTTCTTTTCTTCTTGTGCTTGGGTTCCTTTGGTGTTTATTTTTCCAGATGTTTAAGATGTCCCTTTAGTTTGTTTATTCTGTCATTTTCTTCTTTCCTAATGTAGGCCTGTATTACTATAAGTTTCCCAATAATTACAGCTTTTGCTGTGTACCATAGATTTTGGGAATTTTTTTCTTCATTGTTATTCGTCTCAAGGAATCTCTTTAGTTCTTCCTTGATTTCCTCTTTGATCCAGCTATTGTTGAACAGCATGTTGTTTAGTCTCCAGGTGATAGATTTTCTCCACATATTTTTATAGTCTTTTCTTGGGGGGGGGTGTCACACCCGGCAGCGCTCAGGGGTTACTTCTGGCTCTACACTCAGAAATCACTCCTGGCAGGCTTGGGGGACCATATGGAGTGCCAAGATTCGAACCACCGTCCTTCAGTGCCCTACCACTTCACTATCTCTCCGGCCCCTTATAGTCAATCTTGATCTCTGTGAATAGGGTGGTTGTTATAATTATTTTTTTAATAATGTCTTTATTTAAACACCGTGGTTACAAACATAATTATAGTTGGGTTTGAGTCATAACAAGAACACCCCCTTCACCCGTACAACCTTCCCATCACCAATGCCCCCATCTTTTCTCTCACCTACTCCCGCCTGTATTTGACACTGTATTCTACATCCTTCACTCACTGACATTTTTTTGATAGTTCTCAGCATAGTCATTTCTATAACTGCACTCACAACTCTTTGTGGTGAACTTCATGTCTTGAGACAGTACTTTCGACCCTCAACTCTGGGAATTATTTCAATGTCTTTAATTATTCTAAAAACCCATAGATGTGTGACATTACTCTGTGTGTCTCTCTCCCTCTGACTAATTTCACTCAGTATAATAGATTTCATTTACATCCATGTATAGGAAAATTTCATGACTTCATCTCTCCTGACAATTGCATAATATTTCATTGTGTATATGTACCACAGTTTCTTTAGCTTTTCATCTGTTGAAGGGCATCTAGGAGTGGTATAACTGGATCAAATGGGAACTGAATTTCCAGTGTTTTGAGGAATCTCCATATTGTTTGCCATAAGGGCTGAACTAGATGACATTCCCACCAACAGTGAATGAAAGTTCCATTCTCTCCACATTCCAACCAGCACTGATTGTTGTTTTTTTGTGATGTGTGCCAGACTGTGATGTGAGATGGTACCTCATTGTTGTTTTGATTTGCATCTCCCTGATGATTAGTAATGCAGAGCATTTTTCATGTGACCTTCAGCAATTTGTATTTCTTCCTTGAGAAATTATCTGTTCATTTCTTCTCCCCCTTTTTTTGATGAGGTTAGATGTCTTTTATCTTCCTAAGTTCTGTCAGTATCTTAGATATTAGCCCCTTATCTGATAGGTTTTGGGTGAATAGCTTCTCCCATGCTGTGGGTGGCTTTTGTATTTTAGGCATAATTTCCTTTGACGTGCAAAGGCTTCTCAGCTTAATATAGTCCCAATTGTGTATCTCTGCTTTGACTTGTTTAGAGAGTGCTATTTCTTCCTTGAAGATGCCTTTAGTTTCAATGCCCTGGAGTGTTTTATCTATGTGTTGTTCTATATACCTTATGGTTTCAGGTCTGATATCAAGGTCTTTAATCCATTTTCATTTAACCTTGGTGCATGGTGTTAGCCGGAGGTCTGAGTCCTTTTTTTGTGCAAGTGGCTGACCAGTTGTGCCAACACCACTTGTTAAAGAGGCTTTGCTTGCTTCATTTTGCATTTCTTGACCCTTTATCAAAGACTAATTGATTGTCTTATCTGGGGAGCATTCTGTGAATACTTTATTCTATTCCACTGATCTGAGGGTTATCTTTCTTCCAATACTGTGCTGTTTTAATGACTACTGCGTTGTAATACAATTTAAAGTTGGGAAAAGTGATGCCTCCCATATTACTTCTCCCAAATATTGCTCTAGCTATTCTTGGGTGTTTATTGTTCCAGATGAATTTCAGGAGTTTTTGATCCACGTCTTTGAAGAATATTATTGGTATCCTTAGAGATATTGTATTAAACCTGTACAATGCCTTGGGGAGTATCGCCATTTTTCCCCTACCCCCTTCCGAGTATAGCCATTTTAATTATGTTAATCCTCCCAATCCATGACCAGGTATATGCCTCCATTTACATGTTTCCTCTTTTATTTCTTGAAGCAGGGTTTTGCAGTTTTCTTTGTAAATCCTTCACATCTTTAGTTAAGTTGACTCCAAGATATTTGAGTTTGTGTGGCACTAATGTAAATGGGACCCATTTCTTCTCTATTATAATTGGTTGATAAGAAGGTCATTGCTTGTTGTGTGTTAATTTTGTATTCTGCCATTTGCTGTATGAGTCTATTGTTTCTAGAATTTTTTGGTAGTCTTTAGGGTTTTCTGAGTAGAGTATCATGTCATCTGCAAACAGTGAGAGCTGGACTTCTTCCTTTCCTATCTGGATGCTCTTGATATATTTTTCTTGTGTAACCGCTATGGCAAGAACTTCCAGCACTATGTTGAATAGTAGTAGTGAGAGAACACAGCCTAGTCTTGTACAAGATTTTAGAGAAAAGAATCATAATTGTTCTCCATTGAGAATAATAATTGCCATTGGCTTGTGGTAGATTGCCTCTACTATATTGAGAAAAGTTTCTTCTATTCCCATATTGAGAGTTTTTTTTTATCAAGAATAGGTGTTGGACCTTATCAAATGCATTCTCTGCATCTATTGATATGATTATATAATTTTTCTTTTTGTTGATATGGTGTATTATGTTTATTGATTTATGGCTGTTAAATCATCCTTGCATTCCTGGGATGTAATCTACTTGGTCGTGGTGAATGACCTTCTTGCTGAGGATTCTGTTTGCCAGAATTTTGTTGAAGATCTCTGCATCTGTGCTCATGAGGGATATGGGTCTGTTGTGATTTTTTTTTCGCAGCATATGTCTGGTTTTGGTATCAAGGTGATGGTAGCTTTGTAAAAACTGTTTGAGAATGTTTGAGAATGTTCCTGATTCTTCAATTTTATGAAAGAGCCTTCAAGGATTGGTAGAAGTTCCTCTTGAAAAGTTTGAAAGAATTTGTTAGTGAATTCATCAGGGCCTCGACTTTTGTTTTTGGGAAGACTCTTGATGACGATTTTAATTTCCTCAGTAGTGACATGTCTTTTTAGATATGCAAGCTCATCCTGGTTTAACCATGGAAGATTGTAAGAGTACAAGAATTTATCCATTTTCTCCAGGTTTTCATGTTTTGTGGAATAGAGTTTCTCATAGTAGTCTCTGATTACACTTTGAATCTCTGCAGTATCTATGGTGATCTCCCCCTTTTCATTCCTAACCTGGCGTATTAGATTTTTGTCTATCCACTTTGTGAGTTTTGCTAGTGGCTTGTCATTTGTTTATTTTTTTTCAAAGAACCAACTTTTGCTTTCGTTGATCTTTCGAATTGTATTTTGGATTTCCATTTCATTGATTTCTGCTCTATGCTTTGATTCCTTTTGCCTACCTATTTTTGGTTCCTTTCATTGGCTATTTTCTAGTTCTGAAAGCTGTGTAATTTAAGCTTTTTATATAAACCCTTCTTCCTTTATGATTTGTGCTTGCAAGGCTATAACATTTCCTCTTAGTACTGCTTCTGTTGTGTCCCATAAGTTCCGACAATTTGTGTCTTTATTGTCATTTGTTTCCAGGAATGTTTTGATTTTCCTTTTTTATTTAATCTCTGACCCACTGGTTGTTCAGTAGTGAGCTGTTTAGTTTCCAGGTGTTAAAGTTTATCTTCTGTGTTTCTTTTAGTTCACATCTAATTTCAGTGCCTTGTGGTCTGTGAAGGTAGTTTGTACAATTTCTATACACTTGACTTTATGGAGATATGTTTTAAGGGACAACATGCAGTCTATCCTGGAGAACGACCCATGTGCATTGGAGAAGAATTTGTATTCAGTTTTCTGGGGATGGATTGCCTTATATATATCTACCACTGCACTTTCTTACATTTCTATTTTTAGAGCTAATACATTCTTGTTGGGTTTAAACCTGGTTGATCTATCAAGAGATGTCGGGGCAGTATTGAGATCTTCCACTATTATTTTGCTGGTCTTGTTATTTTCTTTCAGGTTTGTTGAGTTGTATTAAATATTTTGCAACCATCATTAGGTGCATATACATTTAAGAGTGTGATTTCTTCTTGTTGTACACATCCGTTGATTAGAACAAAATGGCCATCTTTGTCCTTTATATCTTATCTGAGTCTAAAGTCGTCTAAAGTCTAAAGTGTTATATTAATATGGCCACTCCAGCTTTCTTAAGGGAGTGTTTGCTTGAATGATTTTCCTCCATCTTTTGATTTTGAGTCAATGTTTGTTTTGATTATTCAGATGTGTTTCTTATAAGCAGCTTGTAGGCAGGATTTAGCTTTTTGATCCATCTTGCCACTTTGCGTCTCTTAACAGGTTCATTTAGTTCATTGATGTTGAGAGAGATAATTGTCATGGAATTTAGTGTCATCTTTGTGTGAAAATTTGGTTTATCTGTTGGTCTCTCTTTCTTTAAAGTAGACCATTCAGCTTTTCTTTTTGAGTCTGTAAAGTTTCTGAGCTGTTTTGTTTGTTTGTTTGTTTGTTTGTTTTTTATCTGTGAAGCCATGTATACTTTCTTCAAACCTAAAAGTGAGTCTGGTGGGTGTAGTATTCTAGGGAAAAAATTTATTTCATTGAGTTTTGTCATTTTGTCACTATATCCCACCACTGCCTTCTGGCCTTGACGGTTTCTTGTGACAGATTTGTTGTCAATCTTCAAGATGCTCCTTTGAATGTAATTTCCCTTTTTGACCAATTTTGCTTTCAGTATTCTATCCCTATCTGTGGGATTCGTCATTGTGACTAGGATGTGTCTTGGGGTGCTTTTCTTCTGGTATCCTTTAGGTGGTACTGGTTATTTTAATTCTTATATATGTGACGTTATGTAGGTTAGACTTGTGTCCTTGAATGTCGTCTATCCTACAGAAAGTTCCATGTGCACTTGAGAAGAATGTGTATTTAACTTTTTAAGGATGAAACTCCTTGGAACATCCATTAGCCTTAATACTTCTAGTTTCTTATTTACGGCTCTTATGTCTTTGCTATTGTTGTGCCTAGTGGTTTTTTCTAGTAGCAATAATGGGGTATTGAAATTTTCCACTACAAAGATGTTTCAGTCCATGTTACTCAAATTTGTGAGCAAAAATCTTACATATTTTGCTGGCTACACATTTGGTGCATAGATGTCTATCAGAGTTAGAACGTCTTTGTCCATTGCTCCCCTAATCAATAATTGGTGACCATCTTTTCACTATGTACTTTGTTAAGGTTGAGTGCAGTTTGGTCTGATATAAGTATGACTTTCCCCGTTTTTTCCATTGGTTTGTATACTTGTTTTCTCTCCTTTTACTCTGAGACTGTGTCTATCCTGAACTTTTAAGTGTGCTTCCTGCACGCAGCAGATGTCTGTGTTTTGGTTCCTTGTCCAAACTGCTACTCTGTGCCTTTCGATCAAAGAGTTTAGTCCATTGACATTTAAGGAAACTATTGACAGAAATAGCTATTGTTTCATTATGTTGTGTAGGGTTGTTGTTACAATTGGGGATTTGGTTTGTCTACTTGCTCTTTGAGTAGTTTGGTTTGGTTAGCACCAAATACTGCAATTTTTTTGTCCAGGATTTTTTTTAAATTTCCTTCCATGTAAATGAGTCTTTTGCTGGGATCTGGACTCTAGGCTGAAAGTTTCTCTCATTCAGTAGTTTGAATATATTATCTCACTATATTCTTGTCTGGATTGTCTCAAATGGAAGATCTGGTTTGATTCTTATGTTTTTTCCTTTATAGTTGAGTATTTTTTTCTCCCTTACTGCTTTAGAGAGTTAATCTCTTTCTTTGATTTTTGCCATTTTAATTAGTGTCTTTGTGTTGCTCTGTTAGGGTTTATTTTTGTTTGGCACAAGTTTTGCTTCTTGGATTTGTAGAGATACCTCTTTCCCAAGAGTGGGGAAGTTCTCTACTATTATCTCCCTCCTTACTTCTTTCCTTTTCCTGTTTTCTCCCCATTTTTGTATTCCTATAATACAGAGATTATTTCTCCTGCCTTTAATCATTAAGTAACTTACATTTTCTTCCAGTGTTTTGTCTCTCCTTTCTTTTTTGACTTGTAATTTGTGTTCAAGTTCATCTGTGCAAATCTCCCCTTGTGTAATTTTACTTTTATGGCTTGCTAACATGTCTTTTAATTCCTTCAGTTCCATCTGCATGGATTGTCTCTTCTAAGAGATTTGTTATTTGAGTTGGTTGAATTGTTCATCAATATATTTCTTTTTTTCTTTTTTTTGCGTTTTCGGCCACACCCAGCGGTGCTCAGGGGTTACTCCTGGCTGTCTGCTCAGAAATAGCTCCTGGCAGGCACGGGGGACCATATGAGACTCCAGGATTCGAACCAACCACCTTTGGTCCTGGATTGGCTGCTTGCAAGGCAAACACTGCTGTGCTATTTCTCCGAGCCCAAATCTATGTATTTCTTAATTTTGCAGAGTAACAACTCCCTGATTTTCTTTTTTTTTATTTTTTAACACCACCAATCACAAGTGCAATATTCCCATCACCAATGTCCCAAGTCTCCCTCCTCCCCACCCGACACCCGCCTGTACTCTAAACAGGTTCTCAATTTCCCTCATACATTCTCATTATTAGGACAGTTCAAAATGTAGTTATTTATCCAACTAAACTCATCACTCTTTGTGATGAGCTTCCTGAGGTGAGCTGGAACTTACAGCTCTTTTCTCTTTTGTGTCTGAAATTTATTATTGCAAGAATGTCTTTCATTTTTCTTAAAACCCATAAAAGTGTGAGACCATTCTGCGTTTTTCTCTCTCTCTCTCTGACTTATTTCACTCAGCATAATAGATTCCGTGTACATCCATGTATAGGAAAATTTCATGACTTCATCTCTCCTGACAGCTGCATAATATTCCATTGTGTATATATACCACAGTTTCTTTAGCCATTCGTCTGTTGAAGGGCATCTTGGTTGTTTCCAGAGTCTTGCTATGGTAAATAGTGCTGCAATGAATATAGGTGTAAGGAAGGGGTTTTTGTATTGTATTTTTGTGTTCCTAGGGTATATTCCTAGTAGTGGTATAGCTGGATCATATGGGAGCTCGATTTCCAGTTTTTGGAGGAATCTCCATATCGCTTTCCATAAAGGTTGAACTAGACGGCATTCCCACCAGCAGTGGATAAGAGTTCCTTTCTCCCCACATCCCCGCCAACACTGTTTATTCTCATTCTTTGTGATGTGTGCCATTCTCTGTGGTGTGAGGTGGTATCTCATCATTGTTTTGATTTGCATCTCCCTGATGATTAGTGATGTGGAGCACTTTTTCATGTGTCTTTTGGCCATCTGTATTTCTTCTTTGTCAAAGTGTCTGTTCATTTCTTCTCCCCATTTTTTGATGGGATTAGATGTTTTTTTCTTGTAAAGTTCTGTCAGTGCCTTGTATATTTTGGAGATTAGCCCCTTATCTGATGGGTATTGGGTGAATAGTTTCTCCCACTCAGTGGGTGGCTCTTGTTTCTTGGGCACTATTTCCTTTGAGGTGCAGAAGCTTCTCAGCTTAATATATTCCCATCTGTTAATTTCTGCTTTCACTTGCTTGGAGAGTGCAGTTTCTTCCTTGAAGATGCCTTTAGCCTCAATGTCCTGGAGTGTTTTACCTACGTATTGTTCTATATATCTTATGGTTTTGGGGCTGATATCGAGGTCTTTAATCCATTTGGATTTTACCTTCGTACATGATGTTAGCTGGGGGTCTAAGTTCAATTTTTTGCAAGTGGCTACCCAGTTTTGCCAACACCACTTGTTGAAGAGGCTTTCTTTGTTCCATTTAGGATTTTTTGCTCCTTTATCAAAAATTAGATGATTGTATGTCTGGGGAACATTCTCTGAGTATTCAATCTTATTCCACTGATCTGAGGGCCTGTCTTTATTCCAATACCATGCTGTTTTGATAACTATTGCTTTGTAGTAAAGTTTAAAGTTGGGGAAAATAATTCCTCCCATATTCTTTTTCCCAATGATTGCTTTAGCTATTCGAGGGTGTTTATTGTTCCAAATAAATTTCAAAAGAGCCTGGTCCACTTCTTTGAAGAATGTCATGGGTATCTTTAGGGGGATCGCATTAAATCTGTACAGTGCTTTGGGGAGTATTGCCATTTTAATGATGTTAATCCTGCCAATCCATGAGCAGGGTATATGCTTCCATTTCCGCGTGTCCTCTCTTATTTCTTGGAGCAGAGTTTTATAGTTTTCCTTGTATAGGTCCTTCACATTTTTAGTCAAGTTGATTCCAAGATATTTGAGTTTGTGTGACACTATAGTGAATGGAGTTGTTTTCTTAATGTCCATTTCTTCCTTATTAGTATTGGTGTATAGGAAGGCCATTGATTTTTGTGTGTTAATTTTGTAGCCTGCCACCTTGCTATATGAGTCTATTTTTTCTAGAAGCTTTTTGATAGAGTCTTTGGGGTTTTCTAAGTAGAGTATCATGTCATCTGCAAACAGTGAGAGCTTGACTTCTTCCTTTCCTATCTGGATTCCCTTGATATCCTTTTCTTGACTAATCGCTATAGCAAGTACTTCCAGTGCTATTTTGAATAGGAGTGGTGAGAGAGGACAGCCTTGTCTTGTGCCAGAATTTAGAGGAAAGGCTTTCAGTTTTTCTCCATTGAGGACAATATTTGCCTCTGGCTTGTGGTAGATGGCCTTAACTATATTGAGAAAGGTTCCCTCCATTCCCATCTTGCCGAGAGTTTTGATCAAGAATGGGTGTTGGACCTTGTCAAATGCTTTCTCTGCGTCGATTGATATGATCATGTGATTTTTATTTTTCTTGCTGTTGATGTTGTGTATTATGTTGATAGATTTACGGATGTTAAACCAGCCTTGCATTCCTGGAATGAAACCTACTTGATCGTAGTGGATGATCTTCTTAATGAGGCATTGAATCCTATTTGCCAGGATTTTGTTGAAGATCTTTGCATCTGCATTCATCAGCGATATTGGTCTGTAATTTTCTTTTTTTGTAGCATCTCTGTCTGGTTTAGGTATCAAGGTAATGTTGGCTTCATAAAAGCTATTTGGAAGTTTTCCTGTTTTTTCAATTTCATGAAAGAGTCTTGCCAGGATTGGTAGTAGTTTCTCTTGAAAGGTTTGAAAGAATTCATTAGTAAATCCATCTGGGCCTGGGCTTTTGTTTTTGGGCAGACATTTGATTACTTTCTTAATTTCCTCAATAGTAATGGGTGTGTTTAGATATGCTACATCCTCTTCATTCAATCGTGGAAGATTATAATATTCCAAAAATTTATCCATTTCTTCCAGGTTTTCATTTTTAGTGGCATAGAGTTTCTCAAAGTAGTTTCTGATTACCCTTTGAATCTCTACCATATCAGTAGTGATCTCTCCTTTATCATTCCTAATACGAGTTGTCAAGTTTCTCTCTCTTTCTTTCTTTGTTAGTTTTGCCAGTGGTCTATCAATCTTGTTTATTTTTTCAAAGAACCAACTTCTGCTTTCGTTGATCTTTTGGATGGTTTTTCTGGTTTCCACTTCATTGATTTCTGCTCTCAGCTTTGTTATTTCCTTCTGCCCCCCTATTTTCGATCCTTTTGTTGAGCACTTTCTAATTCTATGAGCTGCGTCATTAAGCTATTCAGGTATGCCCCTTCTTCTTTCCTGATGTGTGTTGCAAAGCTATAAATTATCCTCTCAGGACTGCTTTTGCTGTGTCCCATAGGTTCTGATAAATTGTGTCTCCATTTTCATTTGTTTTCAGGAAGGTTTTGATTTCCTCTTTGATTTCATCTCAGACCCACTGATTATTCAGTATGAGGCTATTTAACTTCCAGGTGTTAAAATTTTTCTTCTGTGTCCCTTTGTAGTTTATATATAATTTCAGGGCTTTGTGGTCAGCAAAGGCAGCCTGCAAAATTTCTATCCTCTTGATATGATGGAGATATGTTTTGTGTGCTAACATGTAGTCTATCCTAGAGAATGTCCCATGTACATTAGAGAAAAATGTGTATCCAGGCTTCTGGGGGTGAAGTGTCCTGTATATATCTACTAGGCCTCTTACTTCCATTTCTCTCCTCAGGTCTAGTATATTCTTGTTGGGTTTCAGTCTGGTTGACCTGTCTAGTGTTGACAGTGCCGTGTTGAGGTCTCCCACAATTATTGTGTTGTTATTGATATTATTTTTCAGATTTGTCAACAGTTGTATTAAATATTTTGCTGGCCCCTCATTCGGTGCATATATGTTTAGGAGGGTGATTTCTTCCTGCTGTACATATCCCTTGATTAATACAAAATGTCCATCTTTGTCCCTTACAACTTTCCTAAGTATAAAGTTTGCATCATCTGATATTAATATGGCCACTCCTGCTTTTTTTTGGGTGTTGTTTGCTTGGATGATTTTCCTCCAGCCTTTTATTTTGAGTCTATGTTTGTTCTGACTATTCAGGTGCGTTTCGTGTAGGCAGCAGAAGGTTGGATTGAGTTTTTTGATCCATTTAGCCACTCTGTGTCTCTTAACTGGTGCATTTAGTCCATTGACATTGAGAGAAAGAATTGTCCTGGGAGTTAGTGCCATCTTTATATTAAAGTTTGGTGTGTCTGTTGGTAAGCCTTGTCTTAAAGTATGCCGTTCAGTTTTTCTTTTAAGAATGGTTTTGAGTCTGTGAAGTTTTTGAGCTGTTGTTTGTCTGTGAAACTATGTATTGTTCCTTCAAACCTGAAAGTGAGTTTTGCTGGGTGCAGTATTCTAGGCGAAGCATTTATTTCATTGAGTTTTGTCACTATGTCCCACCACTGCCTTCTGGCCTTGAGTGTTTCTGGTGACAGGTCTGCAGTAAACCTCAAGGATGTTCCCTTAAATGTAATTTCTCTTTTCGATCTTGCTGCTTTCAGAATTCTGTCTCTATCTATGGGATTCGTCATTGTGACTAGGATGTGTCTTGGGGTGTTTTTTCTGGGGTCTCTTTTAGTTGGCACTCTTCGGGCATGCAGGATTTGATTACATGTATTCATTATCTCTGGTAGTTTCTCTTTAATGATGTTCTTGACTGTTGATTCTTCCCGGAGATTTTCTTCCTGAGTCTCTGGGACTCCAATGATTCTTAAGTTGTTTCTGTTGAGCTTATCATAGACTTCTATTTTCATCTGTTCCCATTCTTTGAGTAATTTTTCCATTGTTTGATCATTTGCTTTGAGGCTTTTTTCCAATTTCTTCTGCTGTATGTAATTGTTATATCTCATCTTCCAGTGTACTGATTCTATACTCAGCTGCTGTTAACCTGTGGGAAATCTCAAACATGTTTTTCTTCAATTCATCTACTGAGTTTCTCAGACCTGTTATTTGATCTGAAATTTCCGTTTGGAGTTTTCTCATTTCTATCTTCATATTCTCCTGATTCTTTTTAGTTTTCTCTTCTATACTTTGTTTGAGTTCTTTGAACATGTTCCATATTGCAACTCTAAACTCCTTATCTGAGAGACTGACTAGGTGGTTGATCATGTTCAAGTCATCAGAGTTGCCATCTTCATTCTCTATGTCTGGCACTGGCCCATGTTGTTTCCCCATTGTCACACTAGTACTGCGTGTTTTTCTACGTGTTGTGATTGTATTCATTGGCTAAATGCTGTGCACCGTCGCGAAGGGGAGAGGAGCAACCGTGCTCCTCTGGCTTCTCCCTTTCTGGGCGTGTCGACTCACCTCCACGGAAGGCTCACAGGAAGGCAGGCTGGCAGATGGGCCGCACCCAGGATGAAATCAGGCCAAAAATTCAGGACAGCAGAGTAGAGAGGCAGAAGGGTGCTGGCATCTGAGATCCAGCGAAGTTCAGTGGCTCCTCCCTTTCTGGGCGTGTCGACTCACCTCCACGGAAGGCTCACGGGAAGGCAGACTCCGCGGAAAGCTCACAGGAAAGCAGGCTGGCTGGTGAGCCGCACCAAGGGTGAAATCAGGCCGAAAATGCAGGACAGCAGAGTAGAGAGGCAGAAGGGTGCTGGCACTCCCTGATTTTCATTGCTCAACCATTAAATGTTGACTTTAGGCCCTCATCTATATGGTTTGGGCATTTGAGTGGAATTGGAGATTTATCAAGATTTTTTTTTCCATATCCCCAGGGTAGGTTTCTTCCTTAGTTTTTCAATTGATTTTTGCATTTTGTGGTTGTAATGCTGGAGTATCAGGTATTTAAGAAAGTGATTTATTGATTTGTTTGTATGGAATATGGCTCGAGGTATATCTTGATATTAATTGAAATTACTTGTCAGCACTTTTTGGGAAAAGGAGGGCTGATGGAAAAGAGAGAAGTTTCAGTAATTTTACTGTAACCCAGAAGGAGGCTGAGGAAAGGCTACAAAGGAGGCCCTGTTTGCCCTTGGTGGAGAAGATTAGGACCTATTGTTGGCTTTTATTCTGTTTGGACAGTATCATACTGGATGAAAATATTACTTAAAAATAAAGGTCAGAAACGAATTGTAGAGAAAAAAATGCAATAATTACCTGATATTTTTCCCATCTCTTGCTATGCTGGAATTTTTTGTAGGATGTGAAACTGTCAGAAAACGGTTCTCATCTTTTTGCACAATTGATGATCTTCCTGGATTGTATTATAGAGTTAAAAACTGAAGGTAAAAGGTTATCTGGCATTAAGTGATGCTGAGATCTTGGACTGAAATGAAACTAGTGAGAATCTGGCTGGTCATGCCACCTCACTCTAAGCCTTTGTTGGCTAACCTAGATGAAATTTTTAGTGCCCAGGCTCACTGATGCCCTTTTGCTTCTGAATGCCCCTAATTAAGTAATTAGAATGAACAGTTGCTCAACAATACAAGGGGCACTGTAGGTTACATATGATGCTAGCCAAGACTCTACACCTATGGTGACAGGAAAGGGAATGGGAGACATGCTTTCCTGGGTTGTGTGTTGTGTGTTAAGGATTTGTAGAACCCTGGGGGGGATCAAGTCACTCCATAACCACCCCCATTTTCTAGTGCAGCAAGATGATTGGGATGCAGGTACTGAATCAATCCTGCCACAGATGCCATGGTATTTCATTCTGGTCCCAGTTTTAACACCTCTTAGGTATGCCCATTGTCTCAGTTTCTACAGTTGTAAAATTATAAAATTCATTGGACTATGGGGCCGGGCGGTGGCGCTGAGGTAAGGTGCCTGCCTTGCCTGCGCTAGCCTAGGATGGACCGTGGTTCGATCCCCCAGCGTCCCATATGGTCCCCCAAGAAGCCAGGAGCAACTTCTGAGCGCATAGCCAGGAGTAACCCCTGAGCGTCACAAGGTGTGGCCCAAAAACCAAAAAAAAAAATTCATTGGACTAGATATTTGCAGTTTTAAAGGGAGAGTATAAGTTTTGAGATCAGCTTACTGCCCAACATTGGTAATTAAACTTAGATAAACTTCATTTAATGATGTATTGTTGCTTACTAGCACAGTTATCAGATAGTATAACTTAAGACAAATTGATTATTTCTTGTGATCTCATGTATGTATGAAATGAAATAATGTATGAAGATACCATGAGCAACATATCTTTTGTTTTTTGGGAGCACACCCAGCTGCACTCAGAGGTAACTCCTGGCTCTTTGCTCAGAAATAGCCCCTGATAGGCTCTGGGGACCATAATGGATGCCAGGAATCAAACTTTAGTTCGATCCAGGTCGGAAACGTGCAAGGCAAATGCCCTATCGCTATGCTATAACTCTGGCACAATGAGCAACATATACTATACAAAGTTGGGATAGTTATCTCTTATAATAAAAAGGATCCCCTTTTACCTGAGAATGTTGTCTTTGTGTCATTTTAAAATTGCACATTAGATCTGCATGGAAAAAGATTTGGATTACTTGGCATCAGAGCCACCTCAACTTATAGGTCATGTTACAAGTTTTTGAGTGACAAGCATTTCAGTGAAAACTACATTACCAAGATTCATGAAACTACATGAAGTATAGTGTTTTCTTGGCAAGAATTAAGATAGAGTTAATAGAGACATTGTTGTGAATTAATATACTGGAAGTATATTTGGTATATGTGATGTCTAGACATGATATGTTCTTATTCTAGTCAAGGTGTCATCTCCTAGTATTTCCTATTACATAATGCTCCACTCCTGGGTATGTCATGCTATTAACCCCACTCCCTTCATGAGAAAAGATAGACTTAATGCCATGGCTCTTTGGAACCTATTTACATGTGAACAAATGAGATCTTGACTTAAAATACACTGAAACTTTGTATTTACTGCTGGCTATTTATTTATCTTTGGCTCTGACTCAGCCATCATGCTACCATAAATTCTTGGTTCCAATGACTCATCTCAAGGTTTTTTGACATGCTTTATTGATTCTAGACAGTCTTATTAAAATAATCAAAAAAGTGTGACTTGATAAGTTATCTTCTGGTCATGTTAAATTTGACTTTCAGAATTTTATAGAGTAAATGCATAAATACTTATGTTCCAACAATGTGTTACAGTAAATGGTAAGGCCATCTTCATTACCTTCCTATAATGTGATCTCTTTTATAATTTATCAGCACTTAGTGAAGCCTCAGTGTAGTCATAAGAGTGAAAATTATACCATGTGCGACTTCTACCCCTGAAAACCAGAGAGGGTATAGGAGTGGGTGTAGAAACTTAGGAACCACACTTTTGGTATAATTCTAGCCTCTTGCTGCTTTCCTATCATTTCCCCCTCTCTCTTTAAATGTATGAACCCATTTGTTTGGCCACCAAAGACAGTACTATGTAAGTCAGTCATACTATTGAGCTTAGAAGTAATTATAGTATAATAGTGTGAGGTTTGGGGAGGAAGTTGATTAAGGAAATTAAGTGAAAATAGAGTATTTTCTTACCGGCATTTCACTGTATTATGTCTTTGAAGGGCATAGTGATTATCTAGAAATTCTGGTGATAGAATCTTAAAATTGATTTATTTCTATATGGCCAAGCATACAGAAATAAATTTAGTACTCCTGTTTATTTTAATTTTCGTTAAAGAAAAATTAAACTTCTCTAATATCTAGGGTTGTCAGATAAATACAAGAGTGCTCCATTAAATTTGAATTTTGAATAAAAAATTCCTTAGTGTAAGCATCACCTAAAGAGGCACACTTATGTTAAAATAGTATTTGTTGTTTATCTAAAAGTCAATTTTAGCTAAGCACCTGAGAATTTTATTTTCAAAATACAGCAGCTCTCCTAATATGTAATAACCAGGTTGGCACAGATTCATCTATTCAGCCTCTCTGTTGCTTGGTTATATAGTATAGATTGTGAAGGAATAAGGGAATTATAAGGGAATAAGGGAATTAAACATGGTCCCACAATGCCTATGTGTTCAGTGAGTTGCTCAAGTTCAGAGGTACCTGGTTAAGGGTTGTAAAAATGTTATCTGTTTTAAAACATGTATGAACTCCATAGATAAAGGTACATGTATATGGGGATAAATCTGTTTTTTTAATTATTATTACAGAGCTTGAAGTGATAGTACAATGGGTAAGATATTTGTCTTGTACACAGCCAACCCAGGTTTAATCCTCAGGACCCCTGTGTTGTCCCCAGAGCCTGCCATTAGTGATCCCTAAACATAGAGCCAGGAGTAATCCTTGAGTAACACTAGGTGTGACCCCCTCAAAAAAATAAATAAGCCTAAATCCCTGTAATAGATATTTAGTTATAAAACTGATATATTTTCAATTCAATGTCCAGTACCACATGGTGACTGGAGCATTTCTGGGAGCAATACCTGAACACAGAGTGGGAACTAGTGCCCCAACATTGATGGGTATGGCTCCCAAACAAACAAAAATTACACAGAGATAGTATGTATTGCTTTTGAGGCCACACACTGTGATGCTCAGGGTTTACTCCTGGCTCTGCACTCAGAAATCGCTCCTGGCTCGAGGGACCATATGGGAAAGCAAACGCCCTACTGCTGTGCTGGCCCTACTGCTGGCCCCAAGATAGTATATTTTTTACAGCTGGTATTATTGTGTTTTTAAATTACCCTTATTTTTGTGCAGGTCTGTTTCTCTCTCTCTCTCAATTCCAAGTATCAAAATAAACTAAACTGTAGAGTTTTTAATTAAACTAAATTAAAAGGAGAAGCTGATGTATAATGGGTAGGACACTTGCCCTGCATGAGTCTGATCTAAATTTGATCCCTGAAATCCCATATGGTTCCCCAATTGCCATCAGTAGTAATTTCTGAGTGCTGAGTCAGGGTAATCCCAGAGCATTACCAGGTGTGGCCCCACAAGAAAAATAGTTTAAAGAAATGGATACGTGTAGGTTACTCAGTGGAAGCAACTACAAGAATAAATGCTTTCTCTTCAGTTGCAATAAGTAGCACCCTTGTGTTTGAACAGATTGCAAAATTTGTTCAGATTTATACTTAGATGCCCAAAGAGAAAATTTTGGAAGTACTTTAACATCTATGTAAAATTTTTAAATAGTGACTTCCCAGCCTGCTTTGGAGAAAGAGTTCAGGAATATTCAATGCAGAATCTTAGGGTCAAGAAAACTCAGTCTTTGATCCAGGCAGCCTTGAATTATGAGAATTTTGCCAAGTACACTGCACCTCCATAATGGTACAGATTTCCTCAAATGGTACAGATTTCCTGTGAGAAGATGCAAAATTCTTATGATCTAATAGAAAGTATAATGACTCTTGTTAACAATTCTGTTTTCCAGCCGGTACTGAAACAGTAGATCTCCAATGTTCTCACCACCCCAAAAAGGTAACCATGTGAGTTGACTGAGATGTTAACTAACCTTTTGATAATCATATCACTATATGCATGTGTGAAATCATCACTTTGCACCGTTTAAATGTTCATTTTATCCTAATAAAACTAAAAATGAATAGGAGGGGAAAGGCAAATGTGAATAGTGAGTAAATACCGAGTTCTTGCCCAGAAAAGTTCCTATTCATTAACTTCCTGAACTCCTGGCTTCCTCTTTGGCATGGGATATTTTGGAAGACATAGCCAAAATAGAACCCTAGAAAACCAGTTATCCCAGCTGCTATACACTTCATTGCTCTAGAGAACAGTAGATTTTGTTGTTAATGGGGATTTTATGGGCCACAATACTGAGGTTGACAGGCTTCAGCACGAAAACTGCAGCAAGAAAGAAACCTCATTGCATGGGAAGCAATAGGCTTGGCAGCCTCGGTTGGGTGTCTGCAAATATCTTTCATCGACAGTGCAGTGGTGAATGGAGTAGCATCCTGAGTTTGCTTGGGAAATGGTAGTATAGAAGCAGACATCTCAGTTTAGAATATTCAGACAAAAGCTTATGGCTGTGGAAATGGCCAGGGCATTTCAGGAAAGCCTTCTCTCTTGCTGGACAACAGATGGTGACTCTAAATTTGCAATGCAGTCAGGTTAGAAAAAGAAGAAAGTATTTTGAACAGTAGTAGAGCCATTATTTGAATAGTATGGAACATAATGGTTTCTTTGGTAACCATGCCAGGGAGACACCCACACAAAGTTAGACTGCATTGGGCTCATTTCTGTTCCCAACCCTGCCCCCAATTCAACAAGATCAAAATAGTATAAAGAGAAAAATGAGATGCCACAGCATTTTACAAAGAAAGGAATTATTCTCTATGAGACTTTATTAATGACCTATGGTTTTACTTAAGGATAATAAGATTTAGCAGTTTTTCACTCTTAGACTATTTTTATGCTCACTCAGATAGTTTACTATCTTCCCAGACTTCAGTGATTTCAAGTAGAGAAATATGAGGCAGAAGAAAATAAGGAACATTTAACCCATTCCATGCTGTACTCTTCTTCATGCTTAACCAGGTGAAGGGAGTACATAAATGTGTTGGGGAAGACCATTTATAATTTAAGAATATTTTATGTGTAATTTATCTTTGAGATGATGAATTTCCAAATTTTTTATCTCTGAATAAGGGTTTAAAGTAGAAAATCACCGAATTCTAGTTCAAAGAACTAAAAGGAAGATTCTCTTTAGATACATAGCCCTATCTAGTAGAATGTTCTTTGATTATGAAAATGTTCTGTGTCTGCCTCTCCATTTAAGAATCTACTGGGAACATTATGATTGTTCAATTTCAATAAGAGTATAAAGTAATTTTTTTTAGTTTAAAGTAAATGTTCAAGTCTGAGGAGGTAATGCAAAGGACTGGAGCAAATAGCTTGTATTAATAAGACCTCAAGTTAAATCCCCAGAACCAGTACTCTCCTTGTCAAGGTGGTACTAGTAGGCCCTGAGCACGAACAGACTTGAACAGTGCCACATTACTAAAAATGAGCACTGTAACATGAGAGCCAGGAAGAGTGTTTCTAGAAGTGAACCTTGGATAACAAAGTCCTGATAGAGAGGCCAAAACATTACAATTCAATTAAATTAATGTCCAAATATGACTAGTGGAGTGCTGTTAGAAGTTCAGAGAAAAGATATTTTTCATTACTAAAAAATCACCAACTAGCAATTTTGTTCTCAATGTTTCACTTTATTTTTTTCACTTTTTGTTTGTTTGTTTTTCTAGTGTTGCTTTTCTAGAAGCCTTTGCTTGCATTATCAGAAGCACTGTTTTATTTAACTTTTCTAATAATAAATTATCTAAGGGGTTTTGCAAACTTCATAAACATCATCTCATTAATTCCTCCAAACTCCCAATGGGACAGATAGGTAGTGCACATAATTATGTTTAATTTTATAAAAGAAGAAAATAAACACTAGTAAACAATGTAAATTATTAGCAGCAAAGGACCTTCTGAAATATTACTGTTGTCTTCTTTTTATAATTTTATTGAAACAATTGTGATCAACAAAATCCTTCATAGTTGAATTTGAGATATACAATTAGTCACTAGGGCCCTTCTAATCACCAGTGTGAATCTCCTTCCACCAATGGACCCAGAGTGCATTTTATATCACTACAATTTGCCCCCTGGCCTGCCTGTATAACAAGCCCCTTTAAGTTTAGATTGTTAAAGTTTAGGTCTCTTGATTCTATTATCTTTTACTTTGGCTTGAATATTTAGTTCTGTCCTTATTTATTTCTGAGACCACTTAGACCCTGACCCCAGCCTTTCTTTGATCTTTATCTTAGTTTTATAGAAAAATGTGGGAATATGTGGTAAAATAACAATCTATGTCACAGGACTGTATATTAAAAAGGCAAGAGCCCCAATTTAAAAGATAGATTTTTAAAATCCAATTTTAAAAACGGCGTGTGTGGCAGGCTTTATTGTTTGGTTGGTTTTTACTTTTGCATAGGCACAGCAAAATATGGAGGAAATAGAAAGGAAACAACTTTGGCCTAAAAACAGGAAGAACTTACCCATGAAGCATCCTGGCATAACACCAACTATAGGCTCCAGGCATACTAAGTTGTACCAGGGATCAAACCTGCTGTGTCAAGGATAAAATCTGAGCCAGTTGCACGTTTCTTATCTGCAATAATATCTCTCACTCCCTGGAATTATCTATAAGAAAACCAATTAACTACAGTAAAATGTATAGATATACAACTAAAACCAGAAAAACAAAACATAAACAATATGAAGAGAATTATAACAAAGAAATAGAAACCATTATAACCAAACAGAGGTCCTAAAGATAAAAAATATGAATAAACTGAGGGTGTTAATAGATTCAATAACAGGGTTGGTCACGAAGAAGAAATAATCAGTGCACTTATAGACAGATTATTTTAAATTAGCCAATAGAGAACAAAAAGAAAATATAATTATAAAAAAGGAAGAGCATTTTTGTAAATAATAGGGCATTATTAAAAGAAATAAACTAGATGTTACTGAAATTCCAGAATTAGGAAAGATGTAAAAAAAAGGAAAGATATCTTATTTAAAGAAATCATGACAGGATTATTTATATCTGGGGGAGATATTTGGATATAAACATTCATAAAGCTTGTAATTCACCTGAAGCTTCAATGCCAAAATGTTATCTTTAAGATACTTTACATTCCTGTTATTCATAGAGAATTTAAGTAGCAAGAGAAAAAAGCTCTCATACACGGAAAACCTTAATTCAGTGAATTTCTTAGCAGAAACCTTATAGCCCAAGCAAAAGTGATATGATATGTTTCATGAAAAATGTGATCTGAGAATGGTTAACTTGTAAATTTCTCTATTAAAAATAAAGAAATAAAGACTTACTTAAACTGAAGTTGAGGGAATTTATTTCCACTAAACTGTTTACAAGAAATGCCAAGTTCAGTTCTGCAAGTTAAAATGAATGGATACTAATTAATAAGTTGAAAACATGAAAATATAAAACTCAGTTTTAAAGTTAGGTGCATAACCAAATTCATAGTAGTTTAACTTTAGTTTACAGGGAAATGATAAAACATTTAACATAGCTAAAATAAGTGTTAGTGATACACATTGTTTAAAGCAAATTATGACATCAAAAACAAAAATATGGGAGTAGGAACAATAAATAAGTTTTTCAAAAGGTGCGACACCAAGTTGTTTTCTGGAACTCAGAGACCATCCTCTGTGAAACTCTGTTGGGTGGTGCATTGCTTTGCTCTTAAAAGCCATGCTGTGCCAGGGATTGAATTAAGGACCTCCCACATGCATGGCATGCAGTGTTCAATCACTTGAACTGATTTCCAAGTCCTAAAATTTTTTTATCACCTTAAAATAGATTGTTATATCTATAAGGTGATTTTGTAAGCCTCATGAAAACTAAAAAACAAAAACCCCATTGTAAATACACAAAATATATGGAAAAGTAAATGAAAGCTTACCAAATAAAAAACCTCAATATAAAAGGCCAATAGAAACCTTTTGTCTTATAAGAAAAATATACAAATTATGTAAAGAAATCTATAATTTAATATACAAAAATTATCCAGTTTAACATAGGAACAGATTTGACAAGGCAGTTTACATAAAGGAAATATACAAATAACCAAGAAAAACATAACTAAGGTAAGCCTACTTAAGGAGAGATTGCAAAGAAGCAATAACTCTCTTCAAAATTTATCTGTACCTGCATGCCCATTGCAACACGGATATAGAAAAGGCACTATAGCCTTAAAATGGAATATTATTCAACCATTAAATGAATAAAATCTAGAGAGTGGAGCCTGGTTGCCACAGAATGTCTAGCAAGGGGCTAGTGCCCTGACAATCAGCTGCCAGTTTGCGGACAAACCCCACCAAGAAGCATTGACAGAAGCTACATGATCAAAGGTGAGCTGACACTGTCCAAGAAGGTAGAGCCAGAAAAGTCCAGCTGGTTCTCAGCTGCAGCACACATTTCCTAGTCCATAATCCCTAACACAACACGCAGAAAACATCACACTATATGACAACATGGACCAACACCATACATATAGAATGAAAATGCAGCTCTGATGGCCCCAAAAGTGCCAACTACCTATTTTGAAACTCATATAGGGAGTATAGGGAAGAAATATAGTGGATGTTCATAGAACATAAAGAAAGCATAGATCAAGCTGAACAGACTACAAATAGGAAAAAAGAGGATATAAAATTAGATGGGGCTGGAGTGATAGCACAGTGGTAAAATGATTGCTTTGCATGCGGCCAACACAGGACTGACCCCGGTTTGAATCCTGACATCCCATATGGTCCTCTGAGCCTGCCAGAAGCAATTTCTGAGTGCAGAGCCAGGAGTAACTCCTGAGTACAGCCAAGTGTGACTCAAAAGTAAAAAAAAAAGAAAGATATAAAAATAGAAACCAGAAAAACTCAAAACTGAAATAACAGGACAGAAAAATATGGTAGGCAAAATAAAAACCTAATTGAAAAACCTCTACAACATAGGCTGAGGACTGGATCAGTGAGCTGAACATGAGATGCAGAACAACTCCATACAATAAAAGAAAATAGAAAAGGGCCTTTAAACAAATAATCAGGCAACAGAAAAAAAATACTCAAAGAATGTAAACATGTAAATAGAAGTCTTTGATAAACACAATAGAAACAACATAAGAATTATTGGAGTTCCAGAGATCCAGCAAGAAAATACCCAGGAAGAATCCATAGTCAAGTAAATCTTTGAAGTGAAACTCACAGATCAAAAGAGTGCATGCAACCAAATCCTGCATGCCCAAAGAGTACCAGCTAAAAAAGATCAAAAAACAAAAGCACCCCAAGACATATCCTAGTCACAATGATGAATCTGATAGAGATAGAATACTGAAAGCAGCAAGATCAAAAGGGGAAATTACATTCAAGGGAGTATCCTTAAATTTTACACCAAACCTATCACAGAAAACCTTCAAGGCCAGAAAGCAGCGGTGAGAAATAGTGTCAAAATTCAAAGAAATGAATGATTCACCTAGAATACTGTACCCAGCCAAAATGACATTCAAGTTTGAAGGAAGTGTACATAGCTTCATGGATAAACAACAGCTCAGAAACTTTACAGACTCAAAACCAGTGCTAAAAGACAAACTAAAAGGTCAACTTTAAGACAAGAAAAACCAAAAGACACAATAAACTCTTAAACAAGCATGACACTAAATTCCATGACAATTGTCTCTCTCAACATAAATGGAATAAATCCACCAATTAAGAGACACAGAGTGGCACATTGGATAAAAATGCTAACAGGAAAAATCTTTTTTAATTTATTTTTTTATTTTGATCAAAGTGGATTAAAATCTTTCACATTAATATATTAGGTACATAGTGATATTGAATCAGGGGCATTCCCACCACGAATATTGTCCTCCCTGCACCCCCATTCCCAGTATGCACACCATATCCCACTCTTTTACCCCCTAGCTGCTAGTGTAGGTGGTTTGCTCTGTGTCTAGTATATTGTAAATTGGGTATCGATTCTGTTGTCGTTGGCTTTGGGTTTGGTGCTTACGTTTGATCCTTTTTTTATTTCTACTTAATGTTCATATGACTGTTTGTTCTTGTTACCCTCCATTAATTTCCCCTTCGTTAGTGGGGCAAAACAAGCTGGTTCAAGTTGTGTGGTTCTGTTTGAAGAAAAGAGAAAGAAAAAAAATTATTATTAAAATAAAATGGGGCAAAAATCAAATGAGCAAAATAATGAGAGGAGACCTTCTAGATTCTGTATCTATCAACTTAAGAGCAGGGAGGTTGAAGGAAGAAAAACATAACAATACCAAAAAATAAATAGATAAAAAAGATAAAAGATAAAAAAAGAAAAAAATTAAATAAAAATCTCAAAAAGCACCAGAGCAATATAGACAATAGCCATACAATAGCCCTCTTAAGAAAACAACCCCATTCACATTAGTGCAACACAAACTCAAGTATCTTGGAGTCAACTTGAACAAAGATGTGAAGGACCTATACAAAGAAAACTATAAAACTCTGCTCCAAGAAACAAGAAAGGACATGCAGAAATGGAAACACATACCCTGCTCATGGATTAGCAGGGTTAACATCATTAAAATGGCAATACTCCCAAAGCATTGTACAGATTCAATGTGATCCCTCTAAAGATACCCATGACATTTTTCAAAGAAGTAGATCAGGCACTTTTGAATTCATTTGGAACAATAAACACCCTTGAATAGCCAAAGCAATTATTGGGAAAAAGAATATGGGAGACATTACTTTCCCCAACTTTAAAGTGTATTACAAAGCAATAGTTATCAAAACAGCATGGTATTGGAATAAAAACAGGCCCTCAGATCAGAGGAATAGGCTTGAGTTCTCAGAGAATACTCCCCAGACATACAATCATCTAATCTTTGAAAAAGGAGCAAGAAATTCTAAATGGAGCAAAGAAAGCCTCTTTGACAAGTGGTGTTGGCACAACTGGCGAGCCACTTGCAAAAAAGCAAACTTAGACCCCCAGCTAAAATCAAGCATGAAGGACAAATCCAAATGATTTAAAGACCTATATATCAGACCTGAAAACATAAGGTATATAGAACAATACGTAGGCATAACACTCCATGACAATGAGACTAAAGGCATCTTCAAGGAGGAAACTGCACTCTCCAAGCAAGTGAAAGCAGAGATTAACAGATGGGAATATATTAAGCTAAGAAGCTTCTGCACCTCAAAAGAAATAGTGCCCAGGATACAAAAGCCACCCACTGAGTGGGAGAAACTATTCACCCAATACCCATCAAATAAGGGGCAATTATCCAAAATATACAGGGCACTGACAGAATTCTACAAGAAAAAAAATCTAATCCCATCAAAAAATGGGGAGAAGAAATGGACAGTCACTTTGATAAAGATGAAATACAAATGGCCAAAAGGCACACGAAAAATTCTATCACAATCATCAGGGATATGCAAATCAAAACAACTATGAGGTACCACCTCACACCACAGAGAATGGCACACATCACAAAGAATGAGAACAAACAGTGTTGGCGGGGATGTGGGGAGAAAGGAACTCTTATCCACTGCTGGTGGCAATGCCGTCTAGTTCAACCTTTATGGAAAGCGATATGGAGATTCCTCCAAAAACTGGAAATCGAGCTCCCATACGATCCAGCTAAACCACTCCTAGGAATATACCCTAGGAACACAAAAATACAATACAAAAACCCCTTCCTTACACCTATATTCATTGCAGCACTATTTACCATAGCAAGACTCTGGAAACAACCAAGATCTCTTCAACAGACGAATGGGTAAAAAACTGTGGTACATATACACAATGGAATATTATGCAGCTGTCAGGAGAGATGAAGTCATAAAATTTTCCTATACATGGATGTACACGGAATCTATTATGCTGAGTGAAATAAGTCAGAGAGAGAGAGAAAAAAACGCAGAATGGTCTCACTCATCTATGGGTTTTAAGAAAAATGAAAGACATTCTTGCAATAATAATTTTCAGACACAAAAGAGAAAAGAGCTGGAAGTTCCAGCTTACCTCAGGAAGCTCACCACAAAGAGTGATGAGTTTAGTTAGATAAATAACTACATTTTGAACTGTCCTAATAATGAGAATGTATGAGGGAAATTGAGAACCTGTTTAGAGTCCAGGCGGGGGTCGGGTGGGGAGGAGGGAGACTTGGGACATTGGTGATGGGAATGTTGCACTACTGATGGGTGGTGTTCTTTATATGACTGAAACCCAAACACAATCATGTATGTAATAAAGGTGTTTAAATAAATAAAAAAAGAAGCTAAAAAAAAAAACAAAAAAATACAAAAAAGAGAAAGAAAAACAGAAGGAAGGTTTCAGTGGCAAGGGAATTTCCTTGGCCTAAGAGATACAGGGTTTTTCAACCTTAAAAGCTTACTGTCATGGGAAAAACTACTGGCTCTGTGCATATTCATTTTCACAAATTTCCCAAGGTCTTTTTATGGTGACAAGAAACTTTCCATTCAGTTGTGGATGATAAAATCAAGACTTTGTAACTAGATATTTTGGTATTTGCACATGCCATAGGCTGAAGCCTAAAGTAGTCTTTCTTTATGGTTCTAGAATCTCTTTTCCATCACTGTTGTTGTAGTCAGTCTTCTGTAATTGGTAGTCTTGGTTGTTGCATAGATCCTAGGAGAAAGCCTAGGATAGAGTTTTTCATTATGGTTCCAGAGTTCTCATTTTTATTTTTCCGTTTTCTTCTTTTCCTTTCTTTTTTTTCAGACAGAACCACATGACTTGAATCATCTTGTTTTACCTCATAAATTAAAAGAAAAAATGGATGTTACCAGGGCCAAAGAGTAGAAATTAAAAATCAATAAATGGCCAAAAGGCACATGAAAAAATGCTCCTCATCACTAATCATCAGGGAGATGCAAATTAAAACAATGATGAGATACCATCTCACACCACAGAGATTGGCACACATCACAAAGAATGAGAACAAGTAGTGCTGACGGGGATGTGGAGAGAAACAAACTCTTATCCACTGCTGGTGGGAATGCCATCTAGTCCAACCTCTATGGAAGGAAATATGGAGATTCCTCCAGGAACTGGAAATTGAGCTCCCATTCAACCCAGATATTCCACTCCTAGGGATATACCCTAGGAATATAAGAATACAATACAAAAAACCCTTCCTCACACCTATATTTATTGCAGCACTATTGACAATAGCCAGGCTCTGGAAACAACCAAGATGCCCTTCAAGAGATGAATGGCTAAAGAAACTGTGGTACATATACACAATGGAATATTATGCAGCCATCAGGAGAGATGAAGCCATGACATTTTCCTATACATGGATGTGCATGGAACCTATCAGGCTGAGTGAAATAAGTCAGAGGGAGGGAGAGACGCAGAATAGTCTCACTCATCTATGGATTTTAAGAAAAATAAAAGTCATTTTCTGCAACAATCTTTAGAGAAAATGAGAGGAGGGCTGGAACTTCCAGCTCAGTTTATGAAGCTCACCACAAAGAGTGATGAGTGCAGTATAGAAATAACTACACTGAGAACTACCATAATCATGTGAATGAATGAGGGAACTGGAAAGCCTGTCTAGAGTACAGGTGGGAGTGGGGTGGGATGGAGGGAGATTTGGGACATTGGTGGTGGGAATGTTGCACTGATGAAGGGGTGTGTTTTTTACATGACTGAAACCTAATCACAATCATGTTTGTAATCAAGATATTAAAATAAAGAAAAAATAAAATAAAAAAGAAATAAAAAATGATCATACTTAAACTAGAAACCCAAAGTCAAAGACAACAGAATCGATACCTAATTTACAACAAGCTATATACAGAGTGGCCCAGTTACTCTAGCAGGATGGGGAACAAAAGAGGTGTCTTCTGGGAAAAGGGGTGGAGGGAGGACAACACTGGTGGTGGGAATACACCTGATTCAATGTCACTATGTACCTTAATTATTACTGTGAAAGATTTTTATTTCACTTTGTTCACAATAAAATTATTTTAAAAATAGCATGGTATTGGAATAAAGACAGACCTTCACATCAGTGGAATAGACTTGAGTATTAAGAGAATGTTCCTCAGAAATACAATCAATTAATATTTGATAAAGAGGCAAAAAACATAAAATGGGGCAAGGAAAACCTCTTAAACAATTGTGTTGAGACAACTGGTCAACCACATGCAAAAAAAGTGAACTCAGACCTCCATCTAACACCATGCACAAAGGTCAAATCCAAAGGGATTAAAGACTTTGATATAAGACCAGGAACCATAAGGTATATAGAAGGACATGTAGGTAAAATAGTCCATGGCATTGTGACCAAAGTCATCTTCAAGGAGGAAACAGCAATGTCTAAACAAGTGGAAACAGAGATAAACAGATGGGAGAATATTAAGCTGAGAAGCTTCTGCATCTCAAAGGAAATAGTTATGCTCTCCTCCCTCCCTGGAGCCTCCCTCGCTCTCTCCTCACCAGCCGGGTGCTGAAGTTGGGCAGATGGCAGCTGGGTGTCTGGGCTAGAGGACCCGGAGAAGCTCAGCCCCTGCGCTCTGTGCCAGAGCTGCCCACACCTGGGGAAGCTGCAATAATTCATAGCCAAATGCTTATTTGGAGGATTACAACAGAAAACCAAACAATATTTTGAAAAAATAACATATAAGACAAGCCCAGAAAGGGAAAGCCTGCTGGAACTCAGATGCCAGCACCCCTATCTGCCTGTCTTCTTTGCTGTGCTCCATTTTCGGCCTGATTTCATTCTGTGTGTGGCTCATCTGCGGACGGCTCGCCTTCTTTGGAGTCTTCCCTGGAGGTGAGTTTACAAGACCAGAAAGGGTGGAGCCAGAGGAGCATGGCCGCTCTGCTTCACTTCTCGGCCGTGCACATCAAATAGCCAATGAATACAACCACAACACGTAGAAAAACCCACAATACAAGTGTGACAATGGGGAAACAACGCAGGCCAGCACCAGACATAGAGAATGACGATGGCACTCTGATGACTTGAACATGACCAACCAACTAGTCAGTCTCTCAGATAAGGAGTTTAGAGTCGCAATATGGAAGATGTTCAAAGAACTCAAAGAAAGTATAGAAGAGAACACTAGTAAGAATCAAAAGAATATGAAGATAGAAATCAGAAAACTCCAAACTGAAATTTTAGGTCAAACAAAAGGTCTGAAAAACTCAGTAGATGAATTGAAGAAAAACCTGGTTGAGCTTTCCCATGAGTTAACAGCATCTGAGGATAGAATTAGTACACTGGAAGATGAGATGAATAACAATTCCATAAAGCAGAAGAAATTGGAAAAAAGCCTTAAAGCAAATGATCAAACAATGGAAAAATTACTCAAGGAATGGAAACAGGTGAAAATAGAAGTCTATGATAAGCTCAACAGAAACAACGTAAGAATCATTGGAGTCCCAGAGACCCAGGAAGAAAATCTCCAGGAAGAATCAACGGTCAAGAACATCATTAAAGAGAAACTACCAGAGCTAGTGAATACATGCAATCAAATCCTGCATGCCCAAAGAGTACCAACTAAAAGAGACCCCAGAAAAAAATACCCCAAGACACATCCTAGTCACAATGACGAATCCAATAGATACAGATTTCTGAAAGCAGCAAAATCGAAAAGAGAAATTACATTCAAGGGAACATCCTTGAGATTTACTGCAGACCTGTCACCGGAAACACTCAAGGCCAGAAGACAGTGATGGGACATAGTGACAAAACTCAATGAAATATATGCTTTGCCTAGAATACTGCACCCAGCAAAACTCACTTTCAGGTTTGAAGAAACAATACACGGTTTCACAGACAAACAACAGCTCAGAAACTTTACAGACTCAAAACCATTCTTAAAAGAAAAACTGAACGGCCTACTTTAAGACAAGACTGACCAACAGACACACCAAATTTCGATATAAAGATGGCACTAACTCCCAGGACAATTCTTTCTCTCAATGTCAATGGACTAAATGCACCAGTTAAGGAACAAAAAGTGGCTAAATGAATCAAAAAACTCAATCCAACCTTCTGCTGCCTACAAGAAATGCACCTGAATAGTCAGAAAAAATATAGACTTCAAATAAAAGACTGGAGGAAAATCATACAAGCAAACAACACCCATAAAAAAAGCTGTAGTTGCCATACTAATATCAGATAATGCAAACTTTATACTTAGGAAAGCTGTAAGGGACAAAGATGGACATTTTGTATTAATCAAGGGATATGTACAGCAGGAAGAAATCACTCTCCTAAACATATATGCACCGAATAAGGGGCCAGCAAAATATTTAATAAAATTCTTGACAAATCTGAAAAATAATATTCATAACAACACAATAATTGTGGGAGACCTCAATGCGGCATTGTCAACACTTGATATGTCAACCATACTGAAACCCAACAAAAATATACTAGACCTGAAAAGAGAAATGGAAGAGAGAGGCCTAGTAGATATATACAGGACACTCCACCCCAAGAAGCCTGGATACACATTCTTCTCTAATGTATATTGGAAGTTCTCCAGGATAGACTACATGCTGACATATAAAACATACCTCCATATTATCAAGAGGATAGAACTTTTGCAGGCTACCTTCGCTGTCCACAAGCCCCTGAAATTATATGTGAACTACAAAGGGACACAAAAGTAAAACTTTAATACCTGGAAGTTAAACAGCCTAATACTGAATAACCAGTGGGTCCGAGATGAAATCAAAGAGGAAATCAAAACCTTCCAGAAAACAAATGACAATGGAGACACAAACTATTGGAACCTATGGGACACAGCAAAAGCAGTACTGAGAGGAAAATTTATAGCTTTGCAAGCACACATCAGGAAAGAAGGGGCATACCTGAATAGCTTAATGACACAGCTCATAGAATTAGAAAGTACTCAACAAAACGACCCAAAAATAGGGAGACAGAAGGAAATAACAAAGCTGATAGCAGAGATCAATGAAGTGGAAACCTGAAAAAACAATCCAAAAGATCAACGAAAGCAGAAGTTGGTTCTTTAAAAAAATAAACAAGATTGATAGACCACTGGCAAAACTATCAAAGAAAGAAAGAGAGAGAACTTGATAACTCATATTAGGAATGAAAAAGGAGAGATCACTACTGATATGGGAGAGATCCAAAGGGTAATCAGAAACTACTTTGAGAAACTCTATGCCACTAAATTTGAAAACCTGGAAGAAATGGATAAATTTTTGAACTCTTATAATCTTCCACGGTTGAATGAAGAGGATGTAGCATATCTAAACACCCCCATCACTATTGAGGAAATTAAGACAGTAATCAAATGTCTGACCAAAAACAAAAGTCCAGGCCCAGATGGATTTACTAATGATTTCTTTCAAACCTTTCAAGAGGAACTTCTATCAATCCTGGCAAGACTCTTTCATGAAATTGAAAAAACAGGAACACTTCCAAATACCTGTTATGAAGCCAATATCTCCCTGACAAGTAAACCAGATAGATGCTACCAAAAAATATTACAGACCAATATCGCTGATGAATACAGATGCAAAGATCCTCAACAAAATCATGGCAAATAGGATTCAATGCCTCATTAAGAAGATCATCCACTATGATCAAATAGGTTTCATCCCAGGAATACAAGGATGGTTTAACATCCGTAAACCTATCAACATAATACACAACATCAACAACAAGAAAAATAGAATTCACTTGATTATATCAATAGACGCAGAGAAAGCAGTTGATAAGGTCCAACACCCATTCTTGATTAAAACTCTCAGCAAGATGGAAATGGAAGGAACCTTTCTCAATATAGTTAAGGCCATCTACCACAAGCCAGGGGTAAATATTGTCCTCAATGGAGGAAAACTGAAAGCCTTTCTTCTAAATTCTGGCACAAGACAAGGCTGTCCTCTCTCACCACTCCTATTCAACATAGCACTGGAAGTACTTGCTATAGCGATTAGGCAAGAAAAAGATATCAAGGGAATGCAGAGAGGAAAGGAAGAAGTCAAGATCTCATTGTTTGCAGATGACATGATACTCTACCTAGAAAACCCTAAAGTCTCTACAAAAAAGCTTCTAGAAACAATAGGCTCATATAGCAAGGTGGCAGGCTACAAAATTAACTCACAAAAATCAATGACCTTTCTTTACACCAATAGTAATAAGGATGAAATGAACATTAAGAAAACAACCCCATTCACAATAGTGCCACACAAACTCAAATATCTTGGAATCAACTTGACTAAAATGTGAAGGACCTATACAAAGAAAACTATAAAACTTTGCTCCAAGAAATAAGAGAGGACACGCAGAAATGGAAGCACAGGGGCCGGGCGGTGGTGCTAGAGGTAAGGTGCCTGCCTTGCCTGCGCTAGCCTTGGACAGACCGCGGTTCGATCCCCCGGTGTCCCATATGCTCCCCCAAGCTAGGAGGGACTTCTGAGCGCATAGCCAGGAGTAACCCCTGAGCGTCACCGGGTGTGACCCAATAACCAAAAAAAAAAAAAAAGGAAGCACATACCCTGCTCATGGATTGGCAGGATTAACATAATTAAAATGGCAATACTCCCCAAAGCATTGTACAGATTTAATGCAATCCCTCTAAAGATACCCATGACATTCTTCAAAGAAGTGGATCAGGCACTTTTGAAATTCATTTGGAACAATAAACATGCTAGAATAGCTAAAGAAATCATTGGGGAAAAGAATATGGGAGACATTACTTTCCCCAACTTTAAACTGTACTATAAAGCAATAGTCATCAAAACAGCATGGTATTTGAATAAAGACAGGCTCTCAGATCAGTGAAATAGACTTGAATATTCAGAGAATGTTCCCCTGACACACAATCACCTAATGTTTGATAAAGGAGCAAGAAATCCTAAATGGAGCAAAGAAAGCCTCTTCAACAAGTGGTGCTGCACAACTGGCTAGCCACTTGGAAAAAATTGAACTTAGACCTCCAGCTAACATCATGTACAAAAGTTAAATCCAACTGGATAAAACACTTCGATATCAGACCCGAAACCATAAGATATATAGAACAACACGTAGGTAATACACTCCAGGACATTGAGACTAAAGGCATCTTCAAAGAGGAAACTGCGCTCTCCAAGCAAGTGAAAGCAGAGATTAACAGATGGGAATATATTAAACTGAGAAGCTTCTGCACCTCAAAAGAAATAGCGCCCAGGATACAAGAGCCCCCCACTGAGTGGGAGAAACTATTTACCCAATACCCATCATATAAGGGGCTAATCTCCAAAATATACAAGGCACTGACAGAAATTTACAAGAAAAAAACATCTAATCTCATCAAAAAATGGGCAGAAGAAATGGATAGACACTTTGACAAAGAAGAATTAGAAATGGCCAAAAGACACATGAAAAATGCTCCACGTTCCTAATCATCAGGGAGATGCAAACCAAAACAACTATGAGGTACCTCACACCCCAGAGATTGGCACACATCACAAAGAATGAGAACAAGCAGTGTTGGCGGGGATGTGGAGAGAAAGGAACTTTTATCCACTGCTGGTGGGAATGCCGTCTAATTCAAACTTTATGGAAAGCAATATGCAGATTCCTCCAGTAACTGGAAATAGAGCTCCCATAGAACCCAGCTATACCACTCCTAGGAATATACCCTAAGAACACAAAATACAATAAAAAACCTTTCCTTACACCTATATTCATTGCAGCACTATTTACCATAGCAAGACTCTGGAAACAGCCAAGATACCCTTCAACAGATGAATGGCTAAAGAAACTGTGGTACATATATACAATGGAATATTATGCAGCTGTCAGGAGAGATGAAGTCATGATATATTCCTATACATGGATGTACTGGAATCTATTATGCTGTGTGAAATAAGTTAGAGAGAGAGAAAGACACAGAATGGTCTCACTCATCTATGGGTTTTAAGAAAGATGAAAGACATTCTTGTAATAATAACTTTCAGACACAAAAGAGAAAAGAGCTGGAAGTTACAGCTCACCTCATGAAGCTCACCACAAACAGGGATGAGTTTAGTTAGAGAAATAACTATGTTTTGAACTATCCTAAAAATGAGAATATATGAGGGAAATAAAAAGCCTGTCTAGAGTACAGGCAGGGGTTGGGTGTGGAGGAGGGAGATTTGGGACATTGGTGATGTGTATGTTGCACTAGTGATGGGCGGTGTTCTTTACATGACTGAAACCCAAACACAATCATGTATGTAATAAATTTGTTTAAATAAAAACGATTAGAAAAATAAATAAGTAACTTTAAAAAAATAAAAAGGAAATAGTTATTAAGATACAATGACCACCCACAGAATGAGAGAAACTATCCAATACTCATCAGATAAGGGGTTAATATCTAAGATATACAAGTGACTAACAGGACTTAACTAGAATAAAACATCTAAAATCATCAAAAGTGCGGAGAAGAAATGAACAGACAATTTCTCAAGGAAGAAATACAAATGGTCAAAAGGCACATGAAAAAATGCACCACACCACTAATCATCAGGGAGTTGTAAATCAAAACAACACTGAGATACCATTTCGCACCACATTGTCTGGCACAAATCATAAAGAACAACAAGACCAGTCAGTGCTGGTATCGATGTGGGGAGAAACGAACTTTCATTCACTGCTGGTGGGAATGCAGTCTAGTCCAGCATTTATGAAAAACAAGATGGAGATTATTAAATAAACTGGAAATTCAGTTCTCATATGATCCATCTATACCACCCCTAGGTATATACCCTAGGAACACAAGAATTCAATACAATAATGTCTTCCTAACATCTATATTCATTACAGTGTTCTACACAACAGCCACAATCTGGAAACAACCCAAATGCCCAACAATGGATGAGTGGCTCAACAAACTATGGTACATATACACAATGGTATACTATGCAGCTGTCAAGAATAATGAAGTCATAAAATTTTCTTATACATAGATAGACAGGGAAACTATTATGCAGAGTGAAATTAGTCAGAGGGAGAGACATATACACAGAATAGTCTCACTCATGGGTTTTAAGGAAAGTAAAGACATTATTGTAATAATACACAGAGACAATAGTGATGAAGGATAGAAGACCAACCCATGGTATGAAGCTTACCACAAATAGTGGTGAGTTCAGTTATAGAAAAAACTACAATGACTACTATCATGACAATTGTGAGAGAAATAGAATGCCTGTCTCAAATACAGGTATGGGGGAGGAGGGAGTTGGGGAGCACTAGTGGTGGGAATGTTGCACTGGTGAAGGGGGTGTTCTTTTTTATAACTGAAACTCGACTGCAAACTGTAATTATGTTGCTTAAATAAATATATTAATTTATAAAATAAAAATTAAAAAATTAGGGAATCCTGTTGTCTAAAGAAATGGTATATGGATCTAGGCGTTAGCCTTAAATATGGCAAAATTATGGTTTCCTGAACACCTCTGGTGTGACCTCCCCCCATAAAAAAGAGGAAATCTTGTATTTTGAAATGACACTGATGGGTAATGATTTTTAGGAAAGGGTGGCTTTTTTGGTAAGGGTTAGGTAGAATTAGCTTGTGTTAACATTACGGTATATTTTAGGCTTACATTTAGAGGTAGGGGTTAGTTTTAGGGTGAGGTTCAGGGTTAGAGTTACAGGTATGTTTAACTTTATGAATTATTTTAAGTTTAATTTTATGGTTAGGATTAGGGTTATGGTTAGGTGTTACATTTAGGGTTAGGTTAGATATATGTTTAGGGTTTGGGGTTATGGTAGACTTACGCTTAGGGATAGTGTTAATGTTACAATGAATGAGTAAGGGTGAGGGTTAGGGATAGGGATACAATGAAGGTTAGGTTTAGCATTAAGGTTAGAGTTACTGCTATGATTAGGGATATTGTTAAGTTTAGTGTTACAATGAATCGTGTTATAGTTAGTATTACTAAATATATTACTATTTATATTTTTATTTAATCAGTGTTTACAAAAAATTCATATTGGGGTTTCTGTTATAAAATATAAATCACCCTTCGTTAGTGAGATTTTCCCACCACCAATGTCCCAGCATTTCCCTGCCCCAACCCAACCCCTTGCTTGTCTCTCAGGCATTATGCCTCTCTCTCACTATCATTGTCAAGGTAGTTGTCATTGTAGCTAGGCCTATAGCACACTCACCATTCTTTGTGGTAAGTTTCATATCATGAACTGGTCCTCCAAGTGTTCAACTCTATTGTCTCTTCATATTATTGCCATACTGTCTTAAAGCTGGGAAACGTAATGCCTCCCACCTTACGTTTTCCTAAGGTTAGTTTTAGAAATTCGTGGGAGTTTGTTCTTCCAAGTGAATTTTAGGAGTGTTTTATTCACCTGTACAATGCTTTGGGGATTATTGCCATTTTAATACTGTTGATCCTTCCAATCCATGAGCAGGGTATATGCCTCCATTTCCTCATGCCCTCTTTTATTTCTTGAAGCAGTGTTTTGTAGTTTTATTTGTATAGTTTCTTCACTTCTATAGTTAAGTTGACTCCAATGTACTTGAGTTTCTGTGGTATGATTGTGAATGGGATTTTTTTTTTTTTTGGTTTTTGGGCCACACCCGGTGACGCTCAGGGGTTATTCCTGGCTATGCGCTCAGAGGTCACTCCTGGCTTGGGGGACCATATGGGATGCCGGGGATCGAACCGTGGTCCGTCCTAGGCTATCGCAGGCAAGGCAGGCACCTTACCTCCAGCGCCACCGCCCGGCCCCGTGAATGGGATTTTTAATGTGCATTTCTTCCTTATCATTTTTTGTGTATAAGAAGGCCATTGTTTTTTCTTTGGTTGCTTTGGTGGGGCCACACCTTGTGACACTCAGGGTTTACTCCTGGCTATGTGTCAGAAATCACTCTTTGCATGGGGGACCATATGGTATGCCGAGGGATTGATATGCTGTGCCCCCACTCTGGTCCCATTTTTTGTGTGTAAATTTTTTTTTATTTAAACACCTTGATTACATACATGATTGTGTTTGGGTTTCAGTCATGTAAAGAACACCCCCCATCACCAGTGCAACATTCTCATCACCAAAGTCCCAAGTTTCCCTCCTCTTCATCCGACCCCCGCCTGTACTCTAAACAGGCTCTCCATTTCCCTCATACATTCTCATTATTAGGACAGTTCAAAATGTAGTTATTTCTCTAATTAAACTCATCACTATTTGTGGTGAGCTTCCTAAGGTGAGCTGGAACTTACAGCTCTTTTCTCTTTTGTGTCTGAAAATTATTATTGCAAGAATGGCTTTCATTTTTCTTAAAACCCATTGACGAGTGAGACCATTCTGCATTTTTCTCTCTTTCTGACTTATTTCACTCAGCATAATAGATTCCGTGTACATCCATGTATAGGAAAATTTTATGACTTCATCTCTCCTGACAGCTGCATAATATTCCATTGTGTATATGTACCACAGTTTCTTTAGCCATTCGTCTGTTGAAGTGCATCTTGGTTGTTTTCATAGTCTTGCTATGGTAAATAGTGCTGCAATGAATATAGGTGTAAGGAAGGGGTTTTTGTATTGTATTTTTATGTTCCTAAGGTATATTCCTAGGAGTGGTATAGCTGGATCGTATGGGAGCTCGATTTCCAGTTTTTGGAGGAATCTCCATATCGCTTTCCATAAAGGTTGAACTAGAGGGCATTCCCACCAGCAGTGGATAAGAGTTCCTTTCTTTCCACATCCCCGCCAACACTGTTTATTCTCATTCTTTGTGATGTGTGCCATTCTCTGGGGTGTGAGGTGGAATCTCATCGTTGTTTTGATTTGCATCTCCCTGATGATTAGTGATGTGGAGCATTTTTTCATGTGTCTTTTGGCCATTTGTATTTCTTCTTTGTCAAAGTGTCTGTTCATTTCTTCTCCCCATTTTTGATGGGATTAGATGGTTTTTTTCTTGTAAAGTTCTGTCAGTGCCTTGTATATTTTGGAGATTAGCCCCTTATCTGATGGGTATTGGGTGAAAAGTTTCTCCCACTCAGTGGGTGGCTCTTGTATCCTGGGCACAATTTCCTTTGAGGTGCAGAAGCTTCTTGGTTTAATATATTCCCATCTGTTAATCACTGCTTTCACTTGCTTGGAGAGTGCAGTTTCCTCCTTGAAGATGCCTGTAGTCTCAATGTCCTGGAGTGTTTTGCCTATGTGTTGTTCAATATATCTTATGGTTTTGGGTCTGATATCGAGGTTTTTAATCCATTTGAATTTTACCTTTGTACATAATGTTAGCTGGGGGTCTAAATTCATTTTTTTGCAAGTGGCTAGACAGTTGTGCCAACACCACTTGTTGAAGAGGCTTGCCCTGCTCCATTTAGGATTTCCTGCTCCTTTATCAAAAATTAGGTGATTGAATGTCTGGGGAACATTTTCTGAGTATTCAAGCCTAATCCACTGATCTGAGGGCCTGTCCTTATTCCAATACCATGCTGTTTTGATAACTATTGCTTTGTAGTACAGTTTAAAGTTGGGAAAAGTTATTCCTCCCATATCCTTTTTCCCAATGATTGCTTTAGCTATTCTAGGGTGTTTATTGTTCCAAATGAATTTCAAAAGTGCCTGATCCACTTCTTTGAAGAATGTCATGAGTATCTTTAGAGGGATAGCATTAAATCTGTATAATGCCTTGGGGAGTATTGCCATTTTGATTATGTTAATACAGCCAATCCATGAGTATGCGTTTCCATTTCTGCGTGTCCACTCTTATTTCTTGGAGCAGAGTTTTATAGTTTTCTTTGTATAGGTCCTTCACATTTTTAGTCAAGTTGATTCCAAGATATTTGATTTTGTGTGGCACTATTGTGAATGGGGTTGTTTTCTTAATGTCCATTTCTTCCTTATTACTATTGGTGTATAGAAAGGCCATTGATTTTTGTGTGTTAATTTTGTAGCCTGCTACCTTGCTATATGAGTCTATTGTTTCTAGAAGCTTTTTGGTAGAATCTTTAGGGTTTTTTAAGTAGAATATCATGTCATCTGCAAACAATGAGAGCTTGACTACTTCTTTTTCTATCTGGATTCCTTTGATATATTTTTCTTGCCTAATAGCTATAGCAAGTACTTCCAGTGCTATGTTGAATAGGAGTAGTGAGAGAGGACAGCCTTGTCTTGTGCCAGAATTTAGAGGGAAGGCTTTTAGTTTTTCTCCATTGAGGATAACGTTTGCCACTGGCTTATGGTAGATGGCCTTAACTATATTGAGAAAGGTTCCTTCCATTCCCAATTCACTGAGACTTTTGATCAAGAATGGGTGTTGGACCTTATCAAATGCTTTCTCTGCATCTATTGATATGATCATGTGGTTTTTATTTTTCTTGTTGTTTATATTGTGCATTACATTGATAGATTTACGGATGTTAAACCATCCTTGCATTCTTGGGATGAAACCTACTTGATCATAGTGGATGATCTTCTTAATGAGGCATTGAATCCTATTTGCCAGGATTTTGTTGAGGATCTTTGCATCTGCATTCATCAGCGATATTGGTCTGTAATTTTCTTTTTTCGTAGCATCTCTGTCTGGTTTAGGTATCAAGGTAATGTTGGCTTCATAAAAGCTATTTGGAAGTGTTTCTGTTTGTTCAATTTCATGAAAGAGTCTTGCCAGGATTGGTAGTAGTTCCTCTTGGAAATTTTGAAAGAATTCATTAGTGAATCCATCTGGGCCTGGGCTTTTGTTTTTGGGCGGATATTTGATTACAGTTTTAATTTCATTGATGGAGATGGGGGTGTTTAGATGTGCTACATCCTCTTCCTTCAACCGTGGAATATTATAAGAGTCCAAGAATTTATCCATTTCTTCTAGGTTCTCATTTCTATTGGCGTAGAGTTTCTCAAAGTAGTTTCTGATTACCCTTTGAATCTCTATCATATCAGTAGTGATCTCTCCTTTTTCATTCCTAATACGATTTATCAAGAGTCTCTCTCTGTCTTTCTTTGTTAGGTTTGCCAGTGCTCTATCAATCTTGTTTATTTTTTCAAAGAAACAACTTCTGCTTTCGTTGATCTTTCGGATTGTTTTTTGGGTTTTCACTTGGTTGATTTCTGCTCTCAGCTTTGTTATTTCCTTCTGTCTTCCGATTTTTGGGTCCTTTTGTTGAGCAGTTTCTAGTTCTATTAGCTGTGTCATTAAGCTACTCAGGTAAGCTCCTTCTTCCTTCCTGATGTGCGCTTGCAAAGTTATAAATTTTCCTCTCAGTACTGCTTTTGCTGTGTCCCATAAGTTCTGATAGTTTGTGTCTTTATTGTCATTTGTTTCCAGGAACCTTTTGATTTTCTCCTTGATTTCATCTCGGACCCACTGGTTATTGCCTATGAGGCTGTTTAACATCCAGGTGTTAAATTTTTTCTTCTGAGTCCCTTTGGAATTCACAAATAATTTCAGAGCCTTGTGGTCTGTGAAGGTAGTCTGCAAAATTTCTATCCTCTTGATCTTATGGAGTTATGTTTTATGTGCCAGCATGTAGTCTATCCTGGAGAATGTCCCATGTACATTGGAGAAGAATGTGTACCCAGGTTTCTGGGGATGGAGTGTCCTATATATATCCACTAGGCCTCTTTCTTCCATTTCTCTCTTATCCAGTGTTGACAGAGCCGTGTTGAGGTCCCCCACATTATAGTGTTTTTATTGATATTATTTTTCAGATTTGTCAACAGTTGTATTAAATATTTTGCTGGCCCCTCATTCGGTGCATATATGTTTAGGAGAGTTATTTCTTCCTGCTCTACATACCCCTTGATTAATATAAAATGTCCATATTTGTCCCTTACAACCTTCCTGAGTATAAAGTTTGCATTATCTGATATTAGTATGGCCACTCCAGCTTTTTTATGGGTAGTGTTTGCTTGGATAATTTTTCTCCAGCCTTTTATTTTCAGTCTATGTTTGTTCTGGCTATTCAAGTGCATTTCTTGTAGTCAGCAGAAGGTTGGATTGAGTTTTTTGATCCATTTAGCCACTCTGTGTCTCTTGACTGGTGCATTTAGTCCATTGACGTTGAGAGAAAGAATTGTCCTGGGATTTAATACCATCTTTATATCGAAATTTGGTGTGTCTTTTGGTTAGTCTTGTCTTAAATTAGGTCTTTCAGTTTTTCTCTTAAGACTGGTTTTGATTCTGTAAAGTTTCTGAGCTGTTTTTGTCTGTGCAACCATGTATTCTTCCGTCAAACCGGAAAGTGAGTTATGCTGGGTACAGTATTCTAGGTGAAGCATTCATTTCATTTAGTCTTGTCACAATGTCCCACCACTGCTTTCTGGCCTTGAGTGTTTCTTGTGACAGGTCTGCTGTAAATCTCAAGGATGCTTGTTTGAAAGTAATTTCCCCTTTTGATCTTGCTGTTTTCAGAATTCTGTCTCTATCTGTGGGATTTGTCATTGTGACTAGGATGTGTCTTGGGGTGGTTTTTCTGGGGTCTCTTTTGGTTGGTACTCTTCGAGCATGCAGGATTTGATCACATATATCATTTAGCTCTGGAAGTTTCTCTTTAATGATGTTCTTGACCATTGATTCTTCCTGGAAATTTTCTTCCTGGGTCTCTGGGACTCCAATGATTCTTAAGTTGTTTCTGTTGATCTTATCATAGACTTCTATTTTCATTTGTTCCCATTTTTTGACTAATTTTTCCATTGTCTGTTCATTTGCTTTAAGTTTTTTTTTCCAATCTCTCCTTCTGTATGGAATTGTTATGTATCTCATCTTCCACAGCACCAAGTCTATTCTCAGCTTCTGATACCCTGTCCCAGAGCTTATCCATTTTGTCATTCCCTTCGTTTACTGACTTTTTCAGACCTGTTAGTTGACATGTTATTTCAGTTTGGAGTTTCGTGATTTCTGTCTTCATATTTTCTTGGTTCTTATTAGTGTTCTGTTCAACTCGATCCATGGTTTCTTTGAGTTCTTTGAGCATCTTCCATATTGCTAGTCTAAAGTCCTTATCTGAGAGGTTGATTAGTTTGTTAGTCATTATCTGGTCCTCAGAACTGTCATCTTCATTCTCTATGTCTGATGCTGGCCTGCGTTGTTTCCCCCATTGTCACACTTTTATTGTGGGTTTTTCTACGTGTTGTGGTGGTATTCATTGGCTAAATGATGCAGACACCACTCTCCTCTGGCTCCACCCTTTTTGGATGGGCCCACTTGCCTCTAATGGAGGTGAGTCCTCCGTGGATGAAGCCTCACCAGGATCAAATATTAGGCCCGAGGACGTAGCAGAGAAGACAGTCCAAAGAGAAATGCTTGTTTCTGTGATCCAGCACGGTTCTTAGTGTGATTTTTTCTTCTTGTTGCGATGGTGTTCTTTTCTTAGAAAGAGCGCAAGGCCGCATAGCGAAGTGGAGCTAAGTGCTCTGCTGGAGCCTCTTTTCTGCCCACTCCCAAGAGGTTCATGCAAGAAGACAGTAGACTGACACACTCAGGCAGCACTCACAGTTTTTCACAGTCGGGCCCCACTCAGTCAGCAATTTCTTACTCACTAGCTCCTCGCTGGGTATCTTCAGAATGCAGTTTTTTGCGGGTTCACTTACCAGGGCTCTGAGGAGAGCCGCTCGCTGGGTAGCTTCAGAATGCAGTTTTTGGGGATTCACGTCCCAGGGCTCTGAGGAGAGTCTCAGGATTCAGAAAAGACAGAGAAGCATAGGACAGGGCTCCCTTCAGGTCCTCAGCCTCCTCAGAAGAAGCACAGCCAGGTGGGGACTCCGCAACTGAGTCAATCAGCACTTCACCTGGCAGTCCCCAAGATTAGCCACCTCTTACTCACTCACCGGTGAGCTGGGTAGCTTCAGAATGCAGGTTTTGGGTTTCGCTTCACAGGGCTCTGAGGAGAGCTCCAAGGATTCAGAAAAGACAGAGAAGCACAGGGCAGGTCTCCCTTCAGGTCCTCAGTTTCCTCAGAAGAAGCACAGCCAGGTGGGGACTCTGCAAGTGAGTCAATCAGCACTTCACCTGGCAGTCTCCAAGGTCAGCCACCTCTTACTCACTCACCGGCTCTCTGGGTAGCTTCAGAATGCAGTTTTTGGGGGTTCGCTTCCCAGGGCTCTGAGGAGAGCTCCAAGAATTCAAAAAAGACAGAGAAGCACAGGGCAGGGCTTACTTCAGGCCTCAGTTTCCTCAGAAGAAGCACAGCCAGGCGGGGACTCCGCAAGTGAGTCAATCAGCACTTCACCTGGCAGTCCCCACGGTCAGCCATTTTTTACTCACTCTTGTGTGTAAATTTTTACTGCTACATTGCTATACAAATCTATTATTTATAGAAAAAATTGGTAGAGATTTTTAGGGTTTTATTTCTTTTTTCCCTTTTTTCTCTTTTATATTTCTTAAGGTTTTCTAAATATAGTATAATGTCATCTGCAAACTGAGAGATTAACTTCCTCCTTTCCTATCTGGATGTCTTTGGTATCCTTTTCTTGCCTAATTGCTTTGACAAGTATTTTTAGAACTGTTTATTGACTAGGAATGTTGACAGTGGACAACATTGTCTTGTTCCAGATTGTAAAGGAAAAGCTTTCAGTTTTCTCCATTAAGTATAATATTTGCCATTAGCTTGAGGAAAATGGCCTTGTCTATACTGAGAAAAGTTTTTTCCATTCCCATCTTGTTGCATGTGTTTGCTATGAATGGTGATAGACCTTATCAAATGATTTCTCTGCATCTATTGATATAATTATATGCTTTTTAGTCTTCCTTTTGTTGATGTGTTATAGTACATTGATTTACTTGTATATGTTAAAGAATCTCTGGGATAAATTACACTTGGTCATAGTGCGATCTTTTGGATCCTGTTTGCTACGATTTTGTTGAGGATCTTTGCATCTGCGTTCATGAAGGAAATTGTTCTGTAGTTCACGTTTTTGCAGCATTTCTGGCTGCTTTTGGTGTCAGAGTGATGTTAGCTTAGTAAAAACTATTTGGGAGTATTTATGTTTCTTAAAATTCCCTGAAAGTCTTAAAAAGATTGGCAGTAGGTCTTTTTGAAATGTTTGAAAGAATTTGCTAGTGAATCCATCTGGGCCTGAGCTTTTTTTTTTGAGAAGTCTTTTGATTACCGTTTTGATTTCCTCAATAGTAATAGGTCTTTTCAAATATACCAGATTATATTGGTTTAACCTTGGGTGTTTATAGGAATCCAAGAAGTTATCCATTTCTTCTAGGTTCTCTTATTTTGTGGCATGGGGTTTCTCAAAGTAATCTCTGATTACGCTTTGAATTTTGGTAGTGTCTATAGTAATCTCCCCATTTTCATTTCTAATTTAGTTTATTAATTTTCTCTCTCTCCTTTTCTTTGTGAGTTTGGCTAATAGTCAATTCTGTTTATTTTTTTCAAGGAACCAATTCTTAATATTATTAATATTTTTATTGTTCTGTATTTTCATATTATTAATTTCTGATTTATGCTTTATTATTTTCTTCCATTTTCCTATTTTTGGTTAATTTTGTAATCTCTATCCAAATTTTTAAGCTGTGACATTAAATTATTTCTCTAGACTGCTTCTTTCTTTTATATGAAAGCTTGTAAAGCTATAATTTTTTCTTGATACCACTTTTGCTGTGTCTTTCAAATTCTGATAATTTGTGTCTTCATTCTCATTTGTTTTCAGGAATGTTTTGATTTTGACTCTGACCCACTGATTTTTCAGTAGTAAGTAGTAAGTTGTTAATTTCCAGTTGTTAAAGATTTTCCTAAGTATCTGTTTGTGGTTCACATCTAATTTCAGTGCATGATTATTTGAAAAGGTAATTCTTATAATTTATATTCTCTAGATTTTATAGAGGAATGTTTTATAGCTAGTATGTGATCTATCTTGGAGAATGACCCATGTACATTGGAGAAGAATGTGTATCCAGTTTTTTTAATATGGAGATCTATCTATCTAACTAGCCATTCTCTTCCTTTTCTTTCAAAAGAGCTAGTATTTTTTGTTGGGTTTTAGTCTCGTTGATCTACCAAGACATGACAGGGTAGTGTTGAAGTCTCCTCTATTATTCCATCGTTATTGATGTCTTTCTTCAGGTTTGTCACCAATTGTTTTAAATATTTTCTAGTTCCTCATTGGGTGCATATATGTTTATTAGTGTTACTTTTTCCTCATGCAGATATCCCTTCTTTATCAAGAAATGTCCATCTCTGTCTCTTATTGCATTTTTTAAGAGTAAAGTCTGTTATTTGATCCGTTATTTCATTGAGAAACTCTATGCCACTAAAAATGAAAACCTGGCAGAAATGGATAAATTTTTGGAATCTTATAATCTTCCACGATTGAATGAAGAGGATGTAGCATATCTAAACACACCCATTACTATTGAGGAAATTAAGAAAGTAATCAAATGTCTGCCCAAAAACAAAAGCCCAGGCCCAGATGGACTTACTAATGAATTCTTTCAAACCTTTCAAGAGGAACTACTACCAATCCTGGCAAGACTCTTTCATGAAATTGAAAAAACAGGAAAACTTCCAAATAGCTTTTATGAAGCCAACATTACCTTGATACCTAAACCAGACAGAGATGCTACGAAAAAAGAAAATTACAGACCAATATCGCTGATGAATGCAGATGCAAAGATCTTCAACAAAATCCTGGCAAATAGGATTCAATGCCTCATTAAGAAGATCATCCACTACGATCAAGTAGGTTTCATTCCAGGAATGCAAGGCTGGTTTAACATCCGTAAATCTATCAACATAATACACAACATCAACAGCAAGAAAAATAAAAATCACATGATCATATCAATCGACGCAGAGAAAGCATTTGACAAGGTCCAACACCCATTCTTGATCAAAACTCTCAGCAAGATGGGAATGGAGGGAACCTTTCTCAATATAGTTAAGGCCATCTACCACAAGCCAGAGGCAAATATTGTCCTCAATGGAGAAAAACTGAAAGCCTTTCCTCTAAATTCTGGCACAAGACAAGGCTGTCCTCTCTCACCACTCCTATTCAACATAGCACTGGAAGTACTCGCTATAGCGATTAGGCAAGAAAAGGATATCAAGGGAATCCAGATAGGAAAGGAAGAAGTCAAGCTCTCACTGTTTGCAGATGACATGATACTCTACTTAGAAAACCCCAAAGACTCTATCAAAAAGCTTCTAGAAACAATAGACTCATATAGCAAGGTGGCAGGCTACAAAATTAACACACAAAAATCAATGGCCTTCCTATACACCAATACTAATAAGGAAGAAATGGACATTAAGAAAACAACTCCATTCACTATAGTGTCACACAAACTCAAATATCTTGGAATCAACTTGACTAAAAATGTGAAGGACCTATACAAGGAAAACTATAAAACTCTGCTCCAAGAAATAAGAGAGGACACGCGGAAATGGAAGCATATACCCTGCTCATGGATTGGCAGGATTAACATCATTAAAATGGCAATACTCCCCAAAGCACTGTACAGATTTAATGCGATCCCCCTAAAGATACCCATGACATTCTTCAAAGAAGTGGACCAGGCACTTTTGAAATTTATTTGGAACAATAAACACCCTCGAATAGCTAAAGCAATCATTGGGAAAAAGAATATGGGAGGAATTACTTTCCCCAACTTTAAACTTTACTACAAAGCAATAGTTATCAAAACAGCATGGTATTGGAATAAAGACAGGCCCTCAGATCAGTGGAATAAGCTTGAATACTCAGAGAATGTTCCCCAGACATACAATCATCTAATTTTTGATAAAGGAGCAAAAAATCCTAAATGGAACAAAGAAAGCCTCTTTAACAAGTGGTGTTGGCAAAACTGGGTAGCCACTTGCAAAAAATTGAACTTAGACCCCCAGCTAACATCATGTACGAAGGTAAAATCCAAATGGATTAAAGACCTCGATATCAGCCCCAAAACCATAAGATATATAGAACAATACGTAGGTAAAACACTCCAGGACATTGAGGCTAAAGGCATCTTCAAGGAAGAAACTGCACTCTCCAAGCAAGTGAAAGCAGAAATTAACAGATGGGAATATATTAAGCTGAGAAGCTTCTGCACCTCAAAGGAAATAGTGCCCAAGATACAAGAGCCACCCACTGAGTGGGAGAAACTATTCACCCAATACCCATCAGATAAGGGGCTAATCTCCAAAATATATAAGGCACTGACAGAACTTTACAAGAAAAAAACATCTAATCCCATCAAAAAATGGGGAGAAGAAATGAACAGACACTTTGACAAAGAAGAAATACAGATGGCCAAAAGACACATGAAAAAGTGCTCCACATCACTAATCATCAGGGAGATGCAAATCAAAACAACGATGAGATACCACCTCACACCCCAGAGAATGGCACACATCACAAAGAATGAGAATAAACAGTGTTGGCGGGGATGTGGGGAGAAAGGAACTCTTATCCACTGCTGGTGGGAATGTCGTCTAGTTCAACCTTTATGGAAAGCGATATGGAGATTCCTCCAAAAACTGGAAATCGAGCTCCCATACGATCCAGCTATACCACTCCTAGGAATATACCCTAGGAACACAAAAATACAATACAAAAATCCCTTCATTACACCTATATTCATTGCAGCTCTATTTACCATAGCAAGACTCTGGAAACAGCCAAGATGCCCTTCAACAGACAAATGGCTAAAGAAACTGTGGTACATATACACAATGGAATATTATGCAGCTGTCAGGAGAGATGAAGTCATGAAATTTTCCTATACATGGAAGTACACGGAATCTATTATGCTGAGTGAAATAAGTCAGAGAGAGAGAGAAAAACGCAGAATGGTCTCACACATTTATATACATGGAAGTACACGGAATCTATTATGCTGAGTGAAATAAGTCAGAGAGAGAGAGAGAAAAACGCAGAATGGTCTCACACATTTATGGGTTTTAAGAAAAATGAAAGACATTCTTGAAATAATAACTTTCAGACACAAAAGAGAAAAGAGCTGGAAGTTCCAGCTCACCTCAGGAAGCTCATCACAAAGAGTGATGAGTTTAGTTGGATAAATAACTACATTTTGAACTGTCCTAATAATGAGAATGTATGAGGGAAATTGAGAACCTGTTTAGAGTACAGGCGGGGGTCGGGTGGGGAGGAGGGAGACTTGGGACATTGGTGATGGGAATATTGCACTGGTGATGGGTGGTGTTAAAAAAAAAAAAAGAAAAGCTAAAGCCCTATCACTTGTCCTTACGTTATTTACAGAGACAACTGGTAACCCAAAGTTGGTGTGTCTTTGAGGTTTATATTATATATGCTTATCACATATATGAAAACACACTATTGTTTTCCCTTTGGGTTTACTCTTTTTGACGTTCTTTAGGCATCTTGTATTTTTTTTGGGGGGGGGTCACACCCAGAAAAAAAAAGAAAAAAAAAGAATTAAAAAAAAAAAAGAAGAAGAGTAAAGTCTGTGTCATCTGATATAAGTATGGCCACTCCAGCCTCTTTATAGGAATTGTTTTCTTAAATGATTGTTCTCTAACCTTTGACTTTGAGTCTAAGTTTAACCTAATGTGTTCCTTGGAGGCAGAAAAATGTTAAATTCAACCCTTTCATCCATTTACCTCTCTCTGTGTCTTGACTGGTGCATTTGGTCCATTGACATTGAGATTAATCCCACTGACATGGGATTAATGTTATCTTTTTGTAAGAGTTTTGTGTTTTTGTTGGATCTGCTATGCCTTAAAGTAGACCTTTAAGTTCTTTTAAGGTTTGTCTTGGGTCTGTAAAGTTTCTCAGGTGTTGTCCATTTATGAAGCTTTATATCTTTTCTCCAAACCTGAATGTAAGTCTGACTGGGTGAATGTAAGTCTGACTTGGTGGCACACTCACGCCATTGAGTTTTGTTGCTCTATCCCACTGCCTTTGGGTCTTGAAGGTTGCTTTTGACAAATCTGCTAGAAACCTTAAGAATGCATCTTTTTGCTGCCTTTAGTATTCCATTCCTATCTATGTGATATGTCATTGTGACTAGGATGTACCTTGGGGTGTCTTTCCTTGTATCTCTTTAGCCAGTGCTCTTTGGGCTTGCAGTATTTTGATTACATGCACTCTTTAGCTCTGCGAGTTTTTCTGCAATGATGTACTTGACTGTTGATTTTTCATGGATGTTTTCTTCCTGAGTCTCTGGAACTCCAATAATTCTTTTGTTGTTTCTATTGAGTTTATCATAGACCTCTATTTTTATATGTTCACATTCTTTGAAGATTTTTTTGTCTGATAGTTTGCTTTAAGGCGCTTTTCCAGTTTCTTCTGCTGTATGAAGTTATTATGCATCTCATCTTCCAGCTCACTGAATCTGTCTTCAGCAGCTGTTACTCTGTAAGACTTTCCAGTGAGGTTTTCATTTTGGCTACCAAGTTTTTTAGCCCTGATATTTCAGTTTGAAGTTTTTTTATTTCTACTTTCATGTCCTCTTGATTTTTATTTGTAGTTTGTTCAGTTAGTTCACGGATTCTTTGGGTTCCTTAAACATCCTCCAAATTTCCCCTCTAAAGTCTTTCTAAGAGATGCTATTTAGATAGCTGGTACTTGTTGCATCTTCAGACCATTATCTTCGTTTTCTAAGCATGGTGGTGTTTTGTGATACATTCCCATAATTTCCTTTACAGTGTGTTTTTTCTTTGTGATGTGCTACTGTATATTGATTAGGGGATAAGCACAGCTGTGTAATGAAGCATCATGGCTGTGCTTCTCAGCTTTTGTGTCTCTGGGCAGGGGAGGCCTGTATTCCCTCAGCAGTGAAAGGGCTTTGCCTCTCAGTTTAAATTTGTCCTTTGGGAAGAGGGCATCTCCCTTATCAAAACTCATGCATCTTGAATGTAGTATGAATTTAAGTTAGACATGGAAAGACAAATATTATATATTTTTTTACTCTCAGGTGGACTCTAACAAAGCTGAATTGATAAAACAGAGAACAAGCCTCTGAAATTTGGGAAAGAGGAAGAAATTGGTCAACTGATTCAAAATTCTAGCTAAAAGATGAGTATTGTTATAATTAGCTATTCTTTATTATTATATATTTCAAATTTCTCAACGGTAGAGATTTTAAAATTATAAAAAATGGTAATTATGTGAAAGGATAGATGCACTATCTGATCTTACTGTGATTAACTTTTCAAAGCATAAATATATCAAATTATATTGTTTTATACCTTAATATACTTATATTTTATGCACATAATATTTCAGTAGATCTGGAACAAAGGATTTGATGTAAGACCTATATTATTTTTCATCATCTCACAGCAATTTTCAGCACAAATGCCAATATTTAAGTGGATGTAACTTGTCTCTTACTACAAACATTAAATATAGTCTGTTCAAAGTAGGAACTGAGTACTAGACACTATAAAATATCCAGAAATATATTGAAGTGGTTAAGAGAATAAACTCTGAACACAAACTATTAGAATTCAAATCACAGTGCAAGGTCTTTCAAAATGAAAGGATAATTATTAAACCAATCGCTGTCTCACTTTTCTTATTTGTAAAATGGGGGAAATGGCACCCTACCTCAAATAAATTTTATCAAGAGTAAATAAGTAAAGTTATGGAAATCACTTCCAGAGATGTCTTGCATAAGTGTTAGCTTTTATTATTTCGTGACTTTGTTATTAGGAAAGAGAACAGACTATGCCACATTCATTAGAACCATATAAGCAAAATGGTTCAATTTCCTTCATGACTCTTTTTTTGTAAGTGGAAAATGAGAAGCTTGACAATATTCTCAGTGTTTCTTTTGCCCAATAAATTGATTTGATTTGATTATCTTCAGTTCTCACATTTGAATATCATGCAGATGGTAGTGGAATTACACTTTTCTCCCAAACAAAGTTTAATACAAATGCTAGAAGACAAAAGAAAATTTAGCATTTTCAGGCGACACTAACAATAACAAATTATTTAAGGAGGTTAAAAAGGGATATGGTAGATTCTCTAGGACAACTAAGTGTGTGTGTGTGTGTGTGTGTGTGTGTGTGTGTGTGTGTGTGTGTGTGGTATTTAACTGGAGGCCATAAGTTTATGTTTATGTATTTTATAATTAGTATTGAAAGGTAATATATACACTGTAAGGTATTTCTAATAACATGATTTAATTTTTGCATGTAAATATATACATGGAAGCAATATTCTGATCAAGAAATACAACAGAGAACTCTGAGCCTAGAAGCCCTCTCTAATCATAGATTCCCTAACACTAATGATTTTGATTAATAATACCATAAGTAGATCTACCTGCTTGTTTTTGGTGTTTGTTTAGGTAAAACTAAACAATGTCTTCCTTTTGTCTAGTCTCTATCCTCAAAGTAAGATTCCCTCATGTTATTGTGAAGTTGTACTTCATTCACATACTATATATTATTCCATTGTTTGAAGTTCTAATTCCTATTTGACAGCTGATGGGCATTTGGGTGCCTTCCAGTTTAGAGCTCCAATGTGATCTGAGTTTCCTAATATATCTTTTAGTGCACATTATGCATGTATTTATATTGGGAAGATACCTAAGCATGGAATTACTTGTTCATAAGATATATGAATATTTAGCTTTAAAGTAGATTTTATGTATATTCTCTAAGCCATTGAGATGATTTTTATTTCCAGCCAATGCTGAGAACCACTGATCTATATCTACCCAAAAGGAAGGTTTAAAGCCACACTATCAAAGCTTGGATGAGCTCATTAAAGATGTGATATTAAGGAGATGAGCTACAAGGATCATCCAAACTGCCTCACAAAACTGCCAATAGTTGTTACTTCAATTGTTAGCTGGTCTTTTCTGTAAGGGGCTGAGTTATGAGTTCAGGGTTAATACTAGATCCTTGCTGTCTCACTTTCTTTCTTCCCCCAATTTGACCTGTTTTCTCTCAGGTTCAGCAATGTGGAATGCTGACTGAGAACCTGGACTGAGGGAAATCATTGCCAAGTATGGTTAATTATTAATGAAATAAATTTGCATCGAACCAGAGGGGATTAAAGTGGTTTGAAATGAATAGCAAGTTCTTGATAAGACTTTTCGTATTCTCAGGTGACTGAAATAATGCACTCGTGTTGGAGCATGTTAATTTAATAGAAGAAGCACTTGCTCCCTCGATGAAGCTTAGAGTTGGATGTCAGCCCAGCCCAGGGACAGCAGGTTTGGAAGCAATTTCTTCCTCTGTGGCAAGAGTGAAACCAATGACATGAGGGTAATACAGAGGACTGGAAAAAGGCTTTCAACGTAACTCAAAGCAAATTTTCCTTTCATTACACCACCATAATCACTGGAGAGAGAAAAGGACCTTTGGTGTAAGATAAATTTCAGTGCAAACCCCATCTTAGTGTTACTTTGAGCAAGTTAGCTAACTTCGCAAAGCTTTAGATATTTTTCCCCTAAAATGAACCAATTACACATACCTCAAGGCATTGTATGTGCAGTGTCTGGCTCACAATAGGCACCCAATAGATAGCAATTAAGAGATTTATGGTGAGCTGCACTGGAGAAAAGGTGAGGCCCCAGAGACTAGCTTTTGGTCGGGTAGCAGGCCAACTTTGAAAGGGAGATATTTCCTGCTGCTAAAAATTCAAAGGTCTTTGAGTCTATGTAGAACATAGAGGGATTGACAGATTTTTTCTACTATTTTATAACATCTCCATGAATACATAAGTAGATGTATCAAAAATTGTTTGATTTTGATGCCCTTAATATAGTAGGTGAGAATATAATAATCTATGTTTGGGAGAGAAGTTAAGAAGACCCTATAGATACCACATATTCATGTTCCTTACTGATTTCATCATTACTAATAAGTTGTCCAAAATGTTCTTTGGAAATAAATAACCTCTGATACGACTATATATATTAAAAACAAACTTTTAAAAGAACTCTCATTCACTGTTTGATGTCTGATTCAGTTTCTATTTCAATTATTATAATCTACCGTCAAAAATATTAATTCAAATATATACACAACTGTTTTTATTTCAATGCTAAGTACAAATGCCAAGATTTGGAAATTATTCAAATGTTCATCAAAGACAAATTTCTAAATCGTGGTTTATATGTACAGTGGACAGCCATACATAAGAAAAGAGGAAACCAAGAAGTTTGTTGCTACATGGATGAAATGGAAGGGTACCATGTTAAGCAAAATAAGATAGAGAGAAAAAAATAATAATGGATGATCTCACTCATCTGTGATATATGAAGAAACAAAACAATGGAATAGACAGTATTGAAGTACAATAAACACTTGGCTTTAAAAAATAGAATTGGGATTAAAAAGTAGGGAATTAATGGGAGAAAAGTACGAACTAGACTGTAAGCAACAAAAGGTGGAGGGTCTTAGGTTCTTCACTTCCTTTATTTCATTACTTTTTGTTACACCTGGTGGCGCTCAGGTGTTATTCCTGGCTCTGTGCTCAGAAATCTTTCTTGGCAGGCACAGGAAAGCTATGGAATGATGGGATTCGAACCGCCATGCATCCTGGATAGGCTGTGTGAAAGGCAAGAGCCATACCACTGTGCTATCTCTCTGGCCCCATAGATTACTCAGTTCTGATGAAGTGTGGTAACCTCCTTTCTGGCCCCTTCCATTTTCCTTATGACTGAGCTGAAACAGTGGTCTTTCTGGAGGATATGTCTACGACCCTTGACTGAACCACTAGTACAATAGTGTCAACTATTAATTTATAGTCACCCTCTCTACCTCATCCTTATTATTTCTCAACTTTAAATATTGTGAAAGAGACTGTTCTACTCAATCTCACATCTTTGGGGTTTGCATAGTTGTTCAATTCAATTCCTGAATCAGTTTAATACTTAATATCCATTCAGTGGTATCCTGAATGGATACCACTTTTGGGGGCCTACTGAAAAATAAAAGATATGAATAATAAATAATAATAAATAATACTATGTATATTTAAAACTAAGGCAAACAATATTATATAACCATGCTTGTTTTTCATTCTCAAGAGATAGTTCATTGATAGGTAGTTCATATTTTACAAAACCCAAATAGAATTTTTCTTTTCTCTTTTCTTTTCTTTTCTTTTCTTATTTTTTGAATTTTGGGCCACACCTGGCTGTGCTTACTCCTGTCTCTGCTCAAAGAGTAAGCTCTGACTCTGTCATTGACTATCATTGTCCAACTTTGTTGATCTCTGAAATATTTTATTAATTTTTTTTCATGTGCTCTTACTCCATTTTTCTCTGCTATAAATTGATTTGGTCTTTACTAGCTCTGCAAAAGCTCAATTTTCTGTTTTGTTTGTTTGTTTTTGGGCCACACAAGATAGCACTCAGGGGGTTACTCCTGACTCTGCATCCAGAAATTACTACTGGCAGGCTTGGGGGACATACTGAATGGCAGAGATTGAACATGGGTAGGCCGTGTGTAAAGCAAACACCCTACCTGTTGTGTATTACTCTGGCCTCAAAAGCCCTATTTTTCAAGTCTATTTATAATCCCTTACTAGATCTGGTAAAGCCTTTCCACTAAGGCTTTTAACTGACTCAATTGTACTACTTTTTCAAATTTGCCTCCATACCAGAATCATCTGGAGGGCTTTACTAGACAGCATCTGAGATCCAGCCCGAGTCTCTCTGACTCTAGGTTCAGAGCGGGTCTGAAGATTTATGTTTCCTAACAAGTTTTCAGGTCATGTCTTTACTACAATACTGCAGTCCTGCCAGCATGTTTTTGTTTTTTGGGTCACACCCAGAGATGCTCAGGGGTTATTTCTGGCTCTGAGCTCAGAAATTTCCCCTGATTGGGCCAGAACAGTGGCACAAGTAGTACGACGTCTGCCTTGCATGTACAAGCCTAGGAAGGACTGCAGTTTGATACTCCAGCATCCCAATATGGCCCCTAAGCCAGGAGCATTTTCTGAGTGTATAGCCAGGAGTAACCACTGAGCATCACAGGGTGAGGCCCCAAAACAAAAGGAAAAGAAGATGATGATGATATGAAGATGAAGAAGAAAAGAAGGAGAAGAAGAAGAAGAAGAAGAAGAAGTAGTAGTAGTAGTAGTAGGAGGAGGAGGAGGAGAAGAAGAAGAAGAAGAAGAAGAAGAAGAAGAAGAAGAAGAAGAAGAAGAAGAAGAAGAAGAAGAAGAAGAAGAAGAAGAAGAAGAAGAAGAAGAAGAAGAAGAAGAAGAAGAAGAAGAAGAAGAAGAAGAAGAAGAAATAGCCCCCAGCAGGCTCAGGGGACTTTATGGGATGCCGGGAATAGAACCACAATCATTCCTGAGTCAGCCAAATGCCCTACCGCTGTGCTATGTCTCGAACCCCATGCCAGCATGTTTGAAACACACTGCTCTGTGGAGCATCTGGGCTACTTTTCACAGCTGTATCAGTTTGACTCACACTTGTTTCCTGCATGGGCTGTAGCATGTGTCTATTCAGAAGGAATGTAGTCCTTTAGTTGGCAAGTAACATATGACTTTACAACTGGTTCAATTGAATTTCAGACCTGGACGTGTGTTCCGTCTCTTGGCTCCTATTGTTTATTTCTTCCTGGTTACTTTCTAGACATGATCGCTTCCAGGATTCAGTATGCATACATTTCCTTTGTTCAGTTCTTTCTGAAAGTTGAGGATTAGAAGATAATTTGACTTCTATTCTATGTGTTCACCTACTTGTCTAGCTTTATATTTGTCACCCTGTGCTCACCCTATGTTGGTTTGCGATGTGTTTTTCTCATTGCTTTTTCTCAATACTAGTGCAGGGATCCTCAAACTTTTTAAACAGTGGACAGTTCACTGTCCCTCAGATCATTGGAGGGCCAGACTATAGTAAAAGTAAAATTATGAACAAATTTCTATGCACACTGCATATATCTTATTTTGAAATGAAGAAACAAAATGGGAACAAATACAATATTTAAAATGAAGTAAAATTAAATCAACAAATTTACCAGTATTTCAATGGAAATTATAGGCCTTCTTTTGACTAATGAGATGGTTAATGTCCGGTTCCATATTTGTCACTGCTAGTCATAACAAATGATGCAAGTGTACATCTATTAGCCTTGATCTAGTGGTAGGTTTCAAATGTTTTATTCCAGAAAAAGTCTGTTCACACACATAAGTGCTGCCAATGCTGGTTGCCATTTTGAGTGTATTTTTCCTTAGATAAAGATATGTCTCAGAGTGGAGAGATGCATAAAAATTAAGAAGGCTGCTTGACTTGAATACGTCTTTCAGGGAGCAACAATTCTGCACTTAAGCCAGTTCCATTTGGTAAATTGTATCCACATTTTCAATGTTAATAGAAAACGGGTTATAGAAAAGCTGCATGTCTTGTTTGTGGAGATGAAGCTCTTTAAATCTAATTTGGAACTGCTTTTGCAATATTTCCAGTGAATCATACATGTTTTTTGGGGGGGAATGCAACCAGTGGTTTTTCTGCTAACAGATTTTGAGTTGTGGGGATATGGCAAAAGTTTTCCTCCTTTACTTGTTTGATGATGAGGCCTAATTTTACTTCAAATGCTTTGACATGTGATTGCACTTCACAGATGAGCTTCCCCTTTCCTTGAAGTTGCACATTGAAATTGTGGGTAGCTCTGTTACATCTGTCAGAAAGGCGAGGTGCCATTTTCATACTGCATCATTGAGCGCTGGTACTTCTTCATTTTTTTGAAAGCAGAAAACTTGTAATCTATGGAAGTAACTCATACAAATGTTTCAAAACTCTCCCTCAACTCAGCCTATGAACTTCTGTGTGATGCAGAACATCTTCATAGTCAACATTTAGCTCAGACAAAAATTCCTGACATTGTCTGTGGTTTAGTGCATGAACTTTAATGAAGTCAACACAAGATACCACAGATTTCATAGCAGAGTTCCACTTCCGTGATTTGCAACACAGCACTTGTTGATGGATGATGCAGTGTATGGATATTGGATGAGATTAGTTATTTTTGTCCATCTTTTGATTAATGCTGGCAATTACTTCTTTCTTAGACCCAACCATGATAGAAGTACCATCAGTTTTCATGCTGGCTAGTTTATCCCAGTCCAGCTCCAAACCATTCACAGTTTGGCAAACCATTTCATAGATATCCTCATCTGTAGTTGTTCTTTTGGTGCTTTGAAGTGCAGCAAGCTCTCCTGCGACTTTGAAATAATCATTTTTCCCATGAATAAAAATTAAAAGTGTGCAGAATCACGAATATCATTACTTTTGTCAAGTGCCAAGGAAAAATATGAGAGATTTTTGATGAAGTTTTGCAAATGCTGTTGCAAATTGCCTCCCATTTCTTCAATTCTCCATGCAATTTTAGGTCCTGAAAGACTCATTGTACTAAATAAATCGGCCTTCTCTGGACACATCTCTTTGGCAACAGAAAGAAGACGTTCTTTAACAAATTCTCCCTCCATGAATGGTCTGCCAGTGCATGCTATTAGCTTGGCAACTTGAAAACTTGCTCACAGTGATGTAATATTTAGCTGCTTCTACTAGGAGATATAGAAACTATTATCAATGGAAAACACAAAAGTATTTTGCTGAGTTGTCAATGTAGTTTTCAGTTTTAATGTTTTATCTTTTATCACTTCTCCAACCAATCATATTTTTTGTGGTTTTTGGGTCACACCCGGCAGTGCTCAGGGGTTACTCCTGGCTCCATGCTCAGAAATTGCTCCTGGCAGGCACGGGGAACCATATGGGATGCTGGGATTCGAACCAATGACCTTCTGCATGAAAGGCAAACACCTTACCTCCATGCTATATCTCCGGCCCAATCATATTTATTTTTATGTTGAGTTTCATAGTGTCAATGCAAATTGTATTCTTTGAACATAGACACTATTTTCTGGTGTATCAAACACAGTTATTTCCTTGTACTACATGAAAAAGTAATCAAAAGTCTACTGATCTTTGAATATCCTACACTCCAAGTCAATTTTTCTCTTTCTAGACATCATTGTTTCCTAGGGATTCCAAATTACTATTAGTAAAATACATATATATATCACTACAAAAATAATATACCAGTAATAACTTTTCTCACAGAGAGACATACAGACTGCAATGCAGAGTTTCACCTCAGGCTCACACTGGTGCAGGTGCCATTAACCACTTGACATCTGCAGTGTTCCATCTCCTTAGTGACAAGAAAATTTTTGCTCTGAGACTTAAAGGGTTTATTCCACAGAAATATCACATACTAAAAGTGATCAAGTCAACACACTTTCCCATCACATCTAGAGCTTCAGTTTAAGACCTTTTGATCACTCTGTGACTTCTATTTCTTTTTATAAATTAACAAAAATGTATAGTAAATATTCTTTTTTCATTATCATTTTCATAATATGGCAGTCCCTAAGCAGTAAAAAAGTTAATTACACCTGCAGTTTTGTTCATAGATCACAATACAATAAGCCAGGGTTTACAAAACATACAACATATAACATTATACAAGTGAATATAAATTGTTGCAGGCTAACTTTGGTCTGTCAGATCTCATGGATTGACTCTTGGTGTCTAGATGCATTAGAAGGCTTCTTTGGAGTCATCTTTGAGGAGAGTAGATACACAAACAGCAAAATATGAAAAAAATGAGGGGCCCGGAGAGATAGCACAGTGGTGTTTGCCTTGCAAACAGCCGATCCAGGACCAAAGGTGGTTGGTTCAAATCCCGGTGTCCCATATGGTCCCCCGTGCCTGCCAGGAGCTATTTCTGAGCAGACAGCAAGGAGTAACCCCTGAGCACCGCCGGGTGTGGCCCAAAAACCAAAACAAAAATAAAGAAAGAAAAAAATGAGACCATACGTGAATGTATGGGGGAAACACGTTTTGGCAAGAATGTTACAAATTTAATCTTTAAGCTAGGAGTATTTAAGGGATAAAAGCCAGTCATAGGTATTGAGAAAAATGTTCACAGTTACAATGCAGATCTTAACAATAAAACAATACATCAGGCTATGGTTGTAAGCAGTTCTGAGTTACAAAGAGAAAGTCACAACTCTTGCAAACTAGCTTCAGATGCAAAATGAGGGATTAGTGAGAAGTAGAAAAAAATCTAGGAATTCTATCTTCACTGGGATGGACTTGATTATTTTAGAGGTCAAGTTAAAGAAAGAACTAAATCTACTAAGGTGTAGTTCTCATTTTCTGGGAAAAGTCAATAGCCCAGAATCTGCATTCTGGCTATGCCCTTGCATCCCAGAAGCCTAGACTGCAAGAAAACTTTGAAGAGACAGAAAAAATATTGTCTTTGATTTGGTGCTAAAACTTATCAAGATAAAGGGGTTTTAATCAAGACTATATTTTGCCTGTAAATATCATGAGGAAGAATTAATATTAAGGCCAAATCATATAAAGGGAATATAATGCCAGTACCATTTCAGAAGTATCTCTGGAATTCCTCAACTTTCTATGCAGGGATAAAGTTTCCACAGTGAGCCTTTTGAAGAAATTCCATGGGTTTATCAAATTATCCTTTATTAATCGACAAGCCTACTGACTCACCCCTTTATAGGAGATACAGAAACTATTATCAATGGCATAAACAATAAATGCACTTATTGTATTTTAAAATGAGTTTTGGCTACTCCTGAGCTGTTTGTCACTGACCAGCAGGGGAGAACAGCAGGCAGCTTGTCCAGAGATCAGAGATCACTCTGTTACTGCCCATCCATCTTTCCTTCTCTCCTCCTTTCCACCTTTCCTGCTTTCCCCCCTTAACTTTAGTTCCACCTTATTTCTTTCTTTATTCACACCATAACTTATTTCTTCCTTTCCACCTTTCCTTCTGTCCATCTTTCAATGTTTCCTTCTTTTCACCTTTAACTACATCTATTCTTCTTATCCACAATTCCTTCTATTCCTTTTGGTAGTGACCGTGGGCCTCACCTCTTTAATAATGCTGCCAACTTCCTCCAAGCTGCCTCTGCACTGCGCCTCTGTTTCCTGTGCTCTCTGACCTTCACTGCCCACAAGCCACCACACAGGTTGCCCTTCCAAATGATTCCTCTGAACTCTGGGTAGTTGTAGTCTGGCTGTGATGTTCGGATTCTCTCACTGCCTGAAGGCCGACACCTCTCACACCAATTACTGTCCTTATGTAAAAAAAAAAAAAGATAGCCAGCAGTCAGCCCAGTGGGCCGGCAGGCCAGATAAATGTCCTCAGTGGGCTGCATGTGGCCCGGGGGCTATAGTTTGAGGACCCCGGCATAGGGTTTGCCTACTCTGTGCACAGAAGTTCCAGGCCTGATTAATTTTTATTTGATTTCAATTGTTACTTTAGGGTCACCTTTATTTGTGCTTGGGAAACACGGAATATTGATTCAGCTGAACAACTTTACTATTTTTCTGCAGCGTTTTACACCTCTGGATGTGTATCTGATTTGGGCCACTTATGCCTAGACTTGAGACAGTCTCCCTCCTGTTAGGAGCAAGTATGGTTTTTTTGTTGGTGGTGGTTTGTTTACTTTTGTTATTGCTTTTCTGGTAAGATCAAGCCACTTGTCTGTAGGTTTCTAGTTCTGTTTAAATATGTAGCTTAGATCAAAGTAAGTTGTTTATTTTCCCAACTGTGCCAATAAAGTTTTGTTACTCAAAAGTATGTCTAGAGGGGCCGGGCGGTGGTGCTAGAGGTAAGGTGTATGCCTTGCCTGCACTAGCCTTAGATGGACCGCGGTTCGATCCCCCGGTGTCCCATATGGTCCCCCAAGCCAGGAGCGACTTCTGAGCGCATAGCCAGGAGTAACCCCTGAGCGTCACGGGTGTGGCTCAAAAACAAAAACAAAAACAAAAGTATGTCTAGATATTTTCAGCTGCATCCTGGTGGAAAATCTAATTAGAAATCTCCCATTCCTCTTTGAACAAAAACACTGGATGTTTTTATATATATGTATATATATATGTATATATATACATATATATATATACACACACACACATTGAAAGAAAATTATCTAAAAAGCAGAGCTCCTATCAGATGTACAACTCTTGCCTAAGATTAAACATGACTCCATCTTGGAATGCCAGTGCCTAACTTCTTCAACACCAGTGATATAATTGTCATAAACCCACAGTAGGGAAATGTTTTACTGATAAATAGCCCATGATTTTACAAGGTGGTCAAAAGTTTTCTTATTTTTGCGATTTGCTATTTCTTGGGATGTTTTTGACAAGGCTTTTCCAATTCTGAAAACATAACAAAGAAAGTATATGTCTTCAATATTCTTTTTGCGATGTTTAGGCGCATAGTTGAAGTGAAGTGACATGAGAGTCAGGGGCAATTGAGAAATGCATCTTTCTCAGCACCATTTTCCAGGTGCTTCATGTTATATTTACCCCTATCAGGTGGCCATTCAAACATCTCTCACCATAATTTGTTGTCATGAAAGTGTTCAAAGCAGATCATGTTATGTGAACTAACTACTTCATCATGTGCGATTGATAGCCTAGTACAATGGTAAATAGACTAGGTTTTCTAAGTGTATAGCAGGTTATACCATCTTTTTGTGTAATTACACTATGACATTTTTGTACAGAGATGCCATCATCCAGAAAGACATTGATTAGAATATATCCCTGTTTTTTAAGCTATGCTTGAGGGAAGTAGTGAAGTTTATGGGAGTTTTGTGTTGTCAGATGAGAATAATCATCATAATTTTCACAATTGTATACAGCATTTGTAAGTATGATGACTTATAGATTCACACCAAAATCTGGGGCAGCCTACCTAAGGCCTACCTTGGGCCTTTACACAGTTAGCAAGAAGCACAGTGTTGATGGAGATGGAAGAAAGCTCTAAGAGTTGAATCTGATACCTGCTGTTAGACCTCCTGAAATTTCTGCCTAAAAGTCCCTAAGATTTCAGTTGTCACCAGCCCAAAAGGACTGGTATTCCCCTTTTGAGCTAAAGCCCTGTAGCTGAAGATTTAAGTCTGAATGCAGATCAAAGGGCTCCATTTTTTTATAGGTATAATAGTCTTTATCCTGAGCAGCCTCTTTATGTCTGGAATCTATTTTTCCATAGAAGTTGCCAAAATACATAGCAGAACCTTTTGCCACTGGAATAAAGACCAAATGCCATATCAGGATCAAGAGGGGTCTTTCTGGTCTTCTAAAGTCCTATAAGTTTGACCGAGGCTGCTTTAAAGATATGTTCATTTAGCGTTTCTCATGACTGAGGTTTGGCATAAGGGTCAACTGAAGTCAAATTAAATTTCTGGATCCTGTCCTCAGATTCTGTGGGCCTGGCATAGTGCCTGAAAATGTACATTTCTAACAATCTTTTAGGTAATATTGACATTATCGGTGGATACATCTCAAGTGGCATAACAGTTGGCTGTTTCCAGTATATTACATAAATAATCTGATGATCCAATTCTCAGCAACATTTTCTATTTGCCCATAAAAATCTTCTCTTTCTACTCAACTGTCTTTCTCCTAGGAAAGGGAATATAGGGCCAAAGTGACATTCCTGTCAGCCCAGAATGAATTAATCCCCCACAAAGAACTCTCTTGCTTGCCTTTTTATAATGAAAATTTTGATTACAGAAAATGAAAATGTTTTTTATACCAAAAATCTAAGCCTCTTCTTTTAATATCCTGAAGACTGGGGAAAAGCATCAATAAACAGCTTAAGGGCCAGATGTTTGCTTGATTTGTCACTCTATTCCTGAACCTCATTCTTAGAAGCCAAAGTAGAAAATGAAAACAAAAGTGACAAATGTCAAATTTCAGTCTTACATTTTCTTTTAGCTGATTCTTCACATTGCTGTACTGCTAATTTGACCCCAGCACATGCTGTCTACTGAGGTGGGATCCAAGGCTACTATATATTGCATGATGCAGCTAATGCTCTTAAGTCTAAGCTCTGACCCCGCAGAGCAGCACTTTGGAAACTCTTGGTATTTTATTAATACCAAGTAAATCATAAAGTAAATCATAAAGTAAAGATGTGTCCAATTAGGACACAGCTTTAGGTATACGTGAAGAGCAAAATTGAGCACAAAGGAGCTAAATTTGCAAGGAATTCAAGTCAGCTATAAGAAGAAAACCTTCCCTTTTCAATGGAAAAACCATAATCTGAGACCATCTCAACCTGTCCCCATCCTCATCCCCATACCACCCCAATGCAAACTGAACAGATTAGGCCAAATTCTTTAGCAAAATTTTTTAATCTTAATTTGTGTTTTTGCAGAATTATTCCTACCTCTTTAAAAGTGATCTCCAGTTTAAAATATGGAGTTCTTTTTGTATCCAGGACATTAACAAATGTTTAGTTACTTTAACTAATTCCCCCTCCACAGAAATTGTCCTGTCCGCTTTTGGGGAAGTTTTGGGCTACACCCAGTGGTGCTCAAGGGACAGAATTTAGAGTTGCACCTGTGCTTCCTGCCTGATTCCAAATCCCCAACATGGAACAGACAAAGAAGACCCCAGCAAAGAGAAAGTCTACAGAGCCCTACAAAAATGGTAGGCTGACTCCGCCCACAAAAGGTGGAGCCAGAAGAGTGCAGCCATATAGCTAAGTGGAGCAGCCATGCACATTTTCTATCCATCACAACATGAGGTTAAAAATAAAACACTACAAATGTGTCAATGGGGAAACAATGCAAGAGAACAGCATGCATAGAGAAGGATGATGGGAGCTCTGATGACCCAAAAAGTACCAAACACCTACTTAGCCTCTCCGATAAGGAGTTTAGAATAGAAATATGGAGGATATTGAATGAAATAAGTCAGAGGGAGAGAGACAGAATAGTCTCACTTTCTATGGGTTTTTAGAAAAATAAAATACATTATTGAAATAATTCTCAGAGATGAGGGACAGAAGGGCTGGCTTATGAGATGAAACTCACCACAAAGAGTGGTGAATGCAGTTAGAGAAATAACTGCACCAAAGACTATCATAACAATGTCAATATGCGAGGGAAGTAGAAAGCCTGTCTCGAATACAGTCAGGGAGGAGGTCAATATGGGGGCATTGGTGAAGGGAATGTAGCACTGGTGAAAGGGGTGTTCATTTTATGATTGAAACCCAACTACAATCATGTTTGTAAACATGGTGTTTAAATAAAGATATTAAAAAAAAAGAAATCGTTCCTGGTGAAGGGGATCATATGGGATTCTGGGGATCAAACCCAGATCTGTTTTGGGTCAGCTCCTTGGAAGGCAAACACCCTACCACTGTGCTATCACTCCAGCCCCTTATGCCTGTGTGTAAGAATGAGTAGGTGGGCAGCTAATCTGAACTTTCTGATGACTTCCACCTGGCAGCCCTTTATGTAAACCTAGAATAGTGATTTTCCCTCTTTCTTCTGTGCAGTGGTAATACTTAAGAAAACAGCTGTGAACTTAGTTTCCTTAGAGTCTCTTCTTGTTCTCACATCTAGAGCTCAGTAGTTAGACTTCTTGCCCCAACCAGGCATGTTGGGGAGGAAGGTGATTGATTAGTTTACTGACAACATTATAGCTCTCAGGTCTAAAGTGTTGTCTAGCCTCACTGTCATGATTATTGGATATTAAAACCTGAGCGCCCAATTATGTGAGAGTAACAAAAAGCCTAAACTCTGCATGTATAGGACAGGACTGCCCATTCAAATACCTATAGTGGCAAGCAAGCTTATATTATTAAGGGAAGTAGACCAGAACTGACTATGAGTGAGACCTGTGGTGACTGTGAGACAAGGGGTCTCCTCCGAAGAGGAAGGAAACTAAGGTTGTCCAGCCAGCTGGTTCCATGGAAGATGGTAACCTCCAGCTAAACTGTCTGACTTCTAGCTTTTCAGAAGTCAAAACTCTGGGATATTCTTAAGTTGAGAGGACAAGTAATGGCAACTGTTTTTTAATAACTCTTTGGGTTTAATTTGGCCATAAAGACACTACTATGGCAAATAGTAATTAAAACCTCAATTTTCTGGCTATTAATACCCATTTTATCAAAATTGATCTATCTTAGTTTGCAGGCTTTATTTATATCTTAAGTAGCATAATGATTTAGCAGATATTCTAATGTTCTAAAATAGAACATGGATCTGTTCCAAACATGGTCCAGAAATGGATCTTTCCTTACACACACATCAACTTCATCTTAAAATTTCTCCTCTCCAGCTTTTTTCCTCTAACAATTAAAATGTAAGAATGTAAGCCAAAGGCACTAATAGCATATGGTACTAATACAAAGCTATACACATGTAATTTGAGCAAAGGGAAATCAAGAGTGAGTACTACCAGGTAAGCAAATCTAGTAAATTGTGAATCTAAATTGTAGAAGCTGCTGTTTTTCTCCAGAGGAAATATTAAATCATTCTTCCAAAACATATACAGCAAAAACAAAAAGGTGAGGACAAAACAGAAGATAAACTTCAACTGAATCAAAGATAATATTAAAAAGCAAATAGTGTCCTCTTCAGTCATTTTGCACTAATTTTTTGTACTGGGGCTAAGACTCTACAGTCTGAAGAGGCAGAAGATTAAAAAAGTAGGTACACACAAATAAGAAAATACTTAAATAAGGAAATTTCTGGGTTATACAGTAATGTTATGGTTAAATCAAATAAGTCTCCATAAAATTGTTAGCCCCAAATTATACTTTCCTATGCAGATTATGCATATGTGTGTTTATGTATTTTTGTTGATATACAAACATAAGACACATGAAAAATATGTGTGATACTACTTGGTTCTATTCCAAACCTTATTTATTCTAAGGACTCTACCACCTGACCCTGTTGGACTACTGATCCTACCCTAATCAATAATTTTGCCCTACCCTAGGGTGTGATCTGATGATAGTATATTGGATTATTCCTTATTTGGTATTCTGCTCCCACCCTAGGGTGGTACATGATTCTTGTGTATAAAAGCAAGGGTTTGAGGAAGGAGGGCTGGGGTTCTGGGACGTATTCTTCAGTCTTATCCACTGAATAAAGCTGATGTCTCCTGAAGCCTGACTGGCAGTGAGTTTTCTACCCACTGCTATCTTGAACCCTCAGAACTGCTGGCTGAATAGGTGCAGGGTCCAGAAACCCCCCAGGGGGGACCCGGCCAGCAGGAATTAGCTGGGAAGGCTTCTCAGACGACTGCACTCCTATTTTGCTGAGTAGAAGAACAACCACACCTGTAAAAAATCTGAGAGAGGTTAATAATAAAAGATCCAAGGCAGCGTCTCACTGCTCAAAGACATTTATTGAGGTGTAACCCCTTCTTTTATAGTGAAGGAGAAGGGGGCAGTACAAGGTGTTGTCAATCATACTTTTGGCGCGAAGGCTCATAAGGAAGTGGGCAGTGGGCTAGGGCTGGATGACCTTTAAGCTATACTGAACGTGCTGTTTCAATGGAAACTTCTAGTGTCCTTCTAGCTGCATTCCTAATTGCTTGACTATCAGGAAATGGTGCAATATGTGCTTGCCTAAGTGATCTTGAACAGACAATATAGCATATACTTATTGATAACAGCCTAAATTACTCCGGAATGTGGTCTTAAGGAATGGGGCCTAGTTTCTGATAACTGGACCAGGCAGTTTTTTCTCTCCTCCGGGCTTATAGCTAAATTAAGTCCTGCAGCTACATTCTTTTCTCTTAGCTCAGAAATTTACAGCAAGATTGCATATTGCTTTTAGGTGAAAAGCTGGGCTATGGCAGAGAGAACAGCAAAATGTCCTCAAACAAGTCAGTCCCCAACATCTCCCCCTTTCTCTTCTAATAAAAGAAGGAAAGTCGTGAGCGGGTGGAAGAACCGTGTCTTAGGCATACAAGGTTTGACCAGGTCGGACACGGCCAAAGCCGCATTTAACAGGTGGCTACAAGCGCCGTGGGTGCGCGCAGAGATCCGAATTATGCGTTGTAGCCTTTTAGGGCCGTGCCCTAACTGGGACCTTGCTAATCCCGTCGTAGGTGTCTCCACAGCCGAGAGCACAAGTGCCGGAGCGAGCTCCGTCTGTTAGCTATGCGCTCTATCTCCTGGAAACTTAGTGGCTGGAAAGGCGGCTTGGTGACTAAAGCCAAGTTTTCACAGGAGTCACGCGGGGTTAGACGCTGGTAGTTAACCTGAATAGAGGTTTTTGCCTTTTCATCTACCTGGTTTTTAATAAAGGCAGTAATTTTGCGGAAAATCCATGGGCCAAGAGAAAAGAGCAGCATGAGGCTAATAAGAGGGCCCACAACGGTGGACAAGATTGTGTGGAGCCAAGGGGAAGAGAAAAACCAATCCTGGTACCAACCTTGTTCTTCATCGAAATGTTTTTCAAAATCTTTTATACCATCACCAATATGTTGAACGCTATCTCTAACTAAACCTGTTTTGTCTTTAAAAATACAACATTGTTCCTTAAGGGCTACACAGACTCCCCCTTTCTTCAAAAAAAAGGAAACCAAATTAAAGCATGGTGGTTTTGCTGCACTATCTTTGCTAGGGATTTAACAATGTGCTTTAAGTGTTGTAAACTTAGTTTAAGTTTGTAAACATTATTAACAACAGTTATACTTAAGGCATTGACAGATTTTAGAGTATGAACCAATGAATAAATTATTGTGCTTACAGAGGTAGCACCCAGGCCTATGATTAAGGCTAGGGTGAGAGCAGGTTTGACAGGTAAGTTAGGCATTAAAACAATGAAAACACAGTAGTTTTAGGACTGAAAAAACAAATGTGAAACAATGTGGGGAGATAAACCAGTAAAACAGGCAAGAAACGTTAAATTGGGGGCAATTATGAACTGAAAGGAGGAATTAATGACAAGAATTTGATTACAATTTTCAATAGGGGGAATTATATTGGGTACCAAAAGGCAAAGTTCAAGTTTCACCACCTGTTTGAAGGTGATGCTGAAGTGAGGCTTGGGGCTGGATTGCAGAGCGAAGGGGTCAGAGACAGGCAGGAGGTTGCCAAAGCAGGCAGGGTCGGTGATGGTGGAGGCGTTGACCAGCTGTAGGATGAGGTTTGAGGTGGGTGAATAGCAGGTACCAAAGGCGTTTGCATCTGGGCGGAGGGCGGAAGCGTTGATCATGACAAGGATGAGCTGAGAAGAGGAGGGGGGGTCCCGAGGACAGCATGGGCTGGAAGGGTGGGGAAGCCGGCAGAGTCCTGAAGAGCTCAGGGCATGGGAGAGGTTGAGCTGACATAGCCAGTGTGTCCTGGGGAATGGGTGAATGGGCCAGGTTGTGGCAAAATTGATTGGGGGTGGCTCACTCTTCCTTAGCACCCATGGTGAGGGCACAAAGGGCTACTTCCAGGATGGGTTAGGGGATGCGTGGGAGGGGTTTGGCTATGTATGCGGCACCATAAAAGGGGAAGGGAAGGAACCAGAGGTGTTGCCATTGTCTTGCAAGGGAGTGAAGTGGAGCAAACAAATTAATGAAGCCTTGGTTCGAAGGGGGTGGTTGGTGGCAGCCAGGCAGAGTACCATTCAGCATTTCCTTTAGGCAGAGTCAGTTAGAAACAGGTCCGGTAGGAATGGTGGGCTAGCAGTGGGTGAAGATAGGACTGCAGGAAGCTGTAGGAGGTCTATAAGAAAACAACTTGGCAGGAGGTAAAATGATTATTTTTGAATGCCACAGAAATGCCTTCTGACTTTTGCCAGACTTTAGCACTTTTAAAAAATCTTATAATTAATGATAGCCAATTGTTCAAAAGCCTTTAAACTGAACTTAAATGATTTTTTTTTTTAAACTTCTTAGTTATTATTTTAAAGCTAGATGCTTCTTTTTCTAGCCACATTTGGCCTTATAGTATTGGCCTTAACTACACACAGCAGAAAAACTGGGGATTGCAAAGTCCAGAAATTCTCCAGGAAAAAGTTATTCCTGATGGCCATTTGAGAAATTTTTGGGGTTTACCATCCCCTACCTTTTTTGCCATGCTGATAGAACAAAGCTAGCTGAGCACAGGATTTTTGGCAGGATTTCACAGTTTATAGATGACGAGACTAAGCCAGGTAAAAAATTAATTGAAATTTTAAAAATGGATAAGGCTTTAAAAATTGTATTTATATGAAATGCAAAAATAACAAATAGACAGACAGAACAAACACGAAACACAACATTGTGGCCACTTTCACGCATAACACACACACATGAACAGACAAGAGGACTTATTCAAAATTTGCATTGGAAAAATTGACAAGCGCTTTTAAATATTTAGCCGGCATGTTTGTAAAAAAATTGTTAACGTAGCTGGAGTGGAACTGCTGAAAATAAATTTTAAGGTTTAGCTTTAACACAAAACATTTTTAAAACAATTGTAATTTAAAGTTGAAAACATAAAGTAAAATGTTAGCAGTTAAAATTTTGTTAAGTAAATTGCTTAGTGAGCACTGTAGAAGGAGTCTGCACTCTGAAGTATGATATCATTTGCTGTAAAGGAACAGGTTTGTTATAAATTGGTTTTACAGTAGAATAGTAAGACAGCTGTAATAAAGTGTTAAAATTTTTATGATTAAACACAAGAGCATGAACTATGATTATTAAAGGTATAAAAAACTGACTTTAAAAAACAACTGTTTTTACTTTGAAGACTTAAAGTGAATAATTTGTAAAAAATATTAGATACCAAATTGACAAAATGTTTAGACATTATAAAATATAGTTAAAGACATTTGATGCATTTACACACCTAGAGCTTAAGACCAAAATTATTTTTAATACTTGTTAATTTGCTTATAAAATTTAGTTACTTTTATGATACTAATTAACAATATTATTTTAAAAAGGGCTAACCACAACATGAACAGAGACAACTTAAGATTAAACTTGGAAAATGCAAAATTATTTGTACTTACCTTTGAGTTTAAAATTAAGCTTGAAATTAAGAAAAGAAATAAAGCTACTTAAGGTTTAAGTTTATGAACAATAATTTATGAACAAATTTATTTAACTAGTTATCATATTGTTTTTGTTATTGAAATGGCTTTTATGCCACTATTTGAACTGCCTAACCACTTTTAAGGTTTAGATTATTTGGTTTAAGTTTTTCAAATGGCAATGCTATTTTGCTATATTTATATGCATTCAAAAGAGCTTAGGCTTAGCTTAGAGTTTTGGAATGTTTATACATTATTGTTAAGGAAAGCTGACCAACTTATTTTGCTCACTTGTATTATTTTAGTTCTTAAAAAATTAACTTTCTAAACATGTGCAGTAATTTTAACAAAGGAGTTTTGCTTTTTTTCCCAATGCAGAGGTTCTTAAAAACAAAGTTAAAAATGTTACAAAATGTTATTTAACTATTAGATTTGAATGGCAAACATGGGAAGGAAAGAGCAATTAAAAAGACAAAATATAAGAAATATTTAAATGCAGATTAAGGAGCCTAAGCTACTAAAAAATGCCCATGACATGAACTATTTTACAAACTTCATATACTTTTAAGATTAAAAATAATTTTAAAAAAGACTTAAATTTTAATATTTGTGTGTTTGTTTAAGTTTTAAAGCACGAAAAGGTTTTTTGTTTACTGATAATTTGTTATTACAAGTAACAGAATTATGACCTTACTTTAAAATTTTTGAGAGGCATGAACAAGGGTGTTTATTGCTGTTATTTTCCTGTTGCTGTGACACAGACTTTGGAGAGTGACTCAGGCACAGAGCTGCTGACAAGCTAGGGTTTGGAAAATGTACACTGCGCCTTTAAAAGCTTAGAGGCCGAGCTTACAGCGCAGGGAAGAGAGAAAAAAAAAAACGGCGGGCTTTTTTTTTTTTTTTTTTTTTTTTTTTTTTTTTTTTTTTGCATTTTAGCTACATAGAAACTTAGTTTTAAAAACAGGTACGTCACCTTTGCGTAGGTTAAACTTATTATGACATTTTGTAACACATTTAAGACTTTTTAATTTTACCAACTGTGGCCTTTATACTTAGAAAAACATTTCAACTTAGGCATCCCAACTCAGGAAAAGGGAACAGTTGTAGCACCAGAGAGACAATTATAAAAGCCTGAGGGAAGATAGGCATTTGTATAGTAAGGGATGGGAGGTTTTCGCCCTGCTTGCTGAAATTGCTGAAGCGGCGCATGGCCAGGAGGGGGGGGGGGAGTAGCAAAAGTTTGTTGTCACGTGTGGAACCGGGTTTAAGCTGGGATTTGGAAAATGGGCGCTGTCCCTTAAAGGTGAAGCCAGCGATGAGCTCAGAGATTAGAATGTGTGCTTGCTTGCTGGAAGGAAAGATTTTACTGCCGAGAAAAAGTTAACTTTGCAAGAGTTCAGCTTTTCAGCGGGGGAGACAGCGCCGCCCCCAATAGATTTCAATCAGGAGAGCGTGTAAGGGGCTGGGGTCACACGGCTTGAAACAGCTGTGAGGCTTTTCCAATTAAAGGCTTTGTATTGTTGCAATTGCTGGTTAAGGAGGGGAGTTGGTGGAACAGGGACGGAGCTGAAGCTAGGGAAGTGAAGGGCTGTTTAGGATTTTGCACAGAGGGTGCAGCGGCAGAAGTAAAGATGAAGGGTCAGAAGAGGAAGGAAACTGAGAGACAGAGTTAGAGCGAGAGGGAGCCCAGGAACACTAGATTTTTGGCAAACATCATGAACAAATATTAAGAAATTACAAATATCTTTTTTGGTAACCTCTATATGTCTGGCTTTCAAATCAGACTGTATATATTTAATGAATTTAAGTTCAGTACTCAAAGAATTACCCATGGTAGCGTATCCTATGGGTTAAGCCCCAAAAGCCAATCAGGGGCGGCGATCGGAACGACTGGAAAAACTGCAGTTTAAATATTTGATTAAGGCTAACTCGTTTCAACGCTTACCCTGATGAGGTAATTTCCGCGATTTACGAAGGAGCTCTAGACTCGCCGACCTGTAGTCGTTCGGAGTGTGGCGGTGATCTTCGAGCCCAGCGTTGGGCGCCAAAATGCAGGGTCCAGAAACCCCCCAGGGGGGACCCGGCCAGCAGGAATTAGCTGGGAAGGCTTCTCAGACGACTGCACTCCTATTTTGCTGAGTAGAAGAACAACCACACCTGTAAAAAATCTGAGAGAGGTTAATAATAAAAGATCCAAGGCAGCGTCTCACTGCTCAAAGACATTTATTGAGGTGTAACCCCTTCTTTTATAGTGAAGGAGAAGGGGGCAGTACAAGGTGTTGTCAATCATACTTTTGGCGCGAAGGCTCATAAGGAAGTGGGCAGTGGGCTAGGGCTGGATGACCTTTAAGCTATACTGAACGTGCTGTTTCAATGGAAACTTCTAGTGTCCTTCTAGCTGCATTCCTAATTGCTTGACTATCAGGAAATGGTGCAATATGTGCTTGCCTAAGTGATCTTGAACAGACAATATAGCATATACTTATTGATAACAGCCTAAATTACTCCGGAATGTGGTCTTAAGGAATGGGGCCTAGTTTCTGATAACTGGACCAGGCAGTTTTTTCTCTCCTCCGGGCTTATAGCTAAATTAAGTCCTGCAGCTACATTCTTTTCTCTTAGCTCAGAAATTTACAGCAAGATTGCATATTGCTTTTAGGTGAAAAGCTGGGCTATGGCAGAGAGAACAGCAAAATGTCCTCAAACAAGTCAGTCCCCAACAAATAGGGTAGCATAAGAGTGTTCCTAGCTGGAGAAGAAAGACCTCATCCTCCATCTCATCACTTTCCAGCCCCATCAAAAGCTCTTTTGCAACATAATGGTGCTCGAACTGTGATATGAATCCTGGACTAAGACATCATGGTGAGATTCCTGTTCTTGTGTTTGATTTTGACTCTTCTCGGCTGGATTGAGCCCAAAACCTTGGGCCACGTGGAGCCACTTTTAAAGATGGCCGAGTTCCCTTTTAGGAGCAGAGGGGCAGAAGGGAGGTGAAAGTTTGGATCACCCTCATCTGAGGCCAGGACTGAGACTTTGCTGCAAAAAAACCTCAGCCTTCTCAGAGATTGATGGAGAGCCTTGATCGGAAAAGGATGAGAAAAAAGACTATTGAGAGCTGACTAAATTGTTATCATGAACTTCAGCTTGGACATGGATTTTGACTTTTGAAATTTCGAACTCTCAGCTTGGACCACTTTGAACCAACCCAGATGCGCCCCACAGAGAAGCTGCAGCTGAGAAGCTTGTGGTGGCGGCAGCAGCAGCTGATGGCAGATAACTCAACAAGAAGCACCAGACTGCTTGCTGTGGCCCTGAAGCCGGGCAGGGCAAAGAGCTGACAGCTGCAGCTGAGAAGCTCCCCAGCAGGCGAGCTCGGCCCACAAGGTTCCAGCCCAGACCCGCCTGCAGGGCCTGGGATTCCATGGAGCTAAAGCCATGTGGTGAGCAGCCTGGGAAATGCCCAGCGTCTGGACAATTTGGTAATGGTTAAAATGGGGAAGTCCACAGTGTATTCACATTTGGACAATTTGGTGGTGGTATAAAAATTTAAAAAAGGGAGATAACATTGAAGCCCAATTGAAAAATCTGACTTGGAACCGCTTGCATCTAACTTTGATCTAAGTCATTTCCTTGCTGATTTAAATGTGCTTTATCGTTTTCTATAGTTAATGTTCTCAATTGCATAATGTTTTATTGTGTATTTTAATGTAGTAGCCTGTTTTCAAAATGTATGTTCTGTATAAATGTTCTTGTACTTGTGTCTAGGGAAAGGTTAATAGGAATAAAGTTCCAAAAAAAAAAATGCTTGGTTAAATAGCATTAAGTAGTATAGGAACAAGAAAGTTCCAGGGAAAATGCTTAGTTAAATAGCATTAAAAAGAATAGGAACAAGGAAGTTCCAGGATAGTGCTTGGTTAAATAAGCATTAAGAAAATTTTAAGTTGGGCCCGGAGAGATAGCACAGCGGTGTTTGCCTTGCAAGCAGCCGATCCAGGACCAAAGGTGGTTGGTTCGAATCCCGGTGTCCCATATGGTTCCCCATGCCTGCCAGGAGCTATTTCTGAGCAGACAGCCAGGAGTAACCCCTGACCACCGCTGGGTGTGGCCCAAAAACCCAAAAAAAAAAATTTTAAGTTACAGGTATATTTTGTAGAAAAGTTATGTTTATGGAAAGGGCTGAAATGTTAATTTTACACTTTAAACTTTATTGCTATGGAAATGTTAAGGTTTTCACCTTTAGATAAAGGTGGAGTCAGGAACGTAAAGTTTACTACCCTTCATTTATATTCAGGGAGGGGGAGATGTTGGGTTACTGATCCTACCCTAATCAGTAATTGTGCCTTTCCCTACCCTACGGTATGACCTAGTGATAGTATATTGGATTATTCCTTACTTGGTATTCTGCTCCCACCATAGGGTGGTACCTGATTCTTGTGTATAAAAGCAATGGTCTGAGGAAGGGGGGAATTCTGGGATGGATTTTTCAGCCTTATCCACTGAATAAAGCTGGTAACTCCTGATGCCTGACTGCCTGTGAGTTTTCTATCCTGAACCCTCAGACTTGCTGGCTGAACAGGGTGGCAAACAAGTGGTCCGAGCTGGAGGAGAAAGACCTCATCCTTCATTCCATCACCTTCCAGTCCCATCAAGGGCTGAATTGCAACAGACCCCATAAATGTTGATTGGAATAAATATTGTACTTTTTTTCTATAAAAATAATTAGAATGAAGCACAACTATTGAGAGATCCAGAGATGGGGAAACTAGTAAAGAAGGAGAAACTATGACCCAGGACAGATGGGGGTCTCTCTCTGGCTTGGAAGATATTGAGTACTTCTAAACTTATCCTGGACTCTCCTGCTCCGAATTCCAGTATTTTAATGGGGGATATTATATCTTAAAAACGTTTACTTCTTTTTGAGGGAACTGATCACAGTCAGTAATGCTCAGTGTTTATTCCTGGCTCTGTGCTCAGAGGTCACTCCTGGTAGGCTTTGGGTACCATAAAATATGCCAAGAATGGGTCCAGGCTCAGCTATCTGCAAAGCAAGGTCCCCACTTACTGTACCATCTCTCTAACCCCTGTCTTAGAAACTTTTTGAATGTTTGTTGTAAGTTGGCTGTGTCTACTCACAAAATATATTCCAGACCATGAAAATGGATAAAAATAGTTTTAAAAACTACACATATTTCATTGTTCAAACTGATTTAATACAGTTGTGCTTTAATACAATACGTTTGAAGCTAAATACTCTTAATTCTTCCTTATAACTATTCAAAGAAATCTGTTGAAACTTTACAATTATAAAAGATGTCTTACTAGTCAGCATAATTCTGTTTTTAACATTAACAAATGTTTTCTATATATAATTTTTACTCAAGATGACATACACTTTTAATATATTCAGAATCTTTCTAGTTATTTCCTTTATTGATAAAAGAAAGTAATCAGTATCAAACATGAGTAAAACATATGCCATATGAGTTCATCATGGTAATCAACTAGTGTTGCTTCTTTTTTACTAATCTGCATCTGTCATCTATAAATATAAACTTCAGCATCTTCTAAGCCATGATCATTGTTTCTTTGAACTAATATTAGGATTATGCTCTGTCAGCTCTCAACAATGTTAGTTAAAATTACCATACATTTCTCTGACATTTAGAAATCTGGAAAAATATGGTATAAAGAGAAAAATCCCACTGTTTCTAAATGTTTTGTCTGCTGAAACTGATGAAAGTATACAAGGTGGAGCACAGAGATAATGTAGCAGATAAGGTGCTGGTCTTGCATGCAGCCAATCCTGGTTGAAACTCAGCATCTTATGGTCACCCCAGTGTAAGACTTTCCCCAATTTCCTGTTTCTATAACCTCTTCTTTTGGCCCACCTGGTTTACAGGGCCTTCCCCTACCCTAGTGGGTGGGATTCTTGATAATAAAGAAAAAGTCTGGCTTTGTTCAAGGGGGGAAAACAGATGGTGCATAAGCAGGACAGGGCAGGAGAGATTGAGCACATGACAGAGAAGCAGCACATGGCAGAAGGCTGAACATGGCAGAGAAAGGCCATAAGTAATAAATTGAGTTCACTCTAATAAATATCTTTTCTGACTGCCACTACCCTGCTTCTTCAGACCTGTCCACCTGAAGGGTTAGAAACATGATGCCTGACTCTGCATCATCCAACTTGTGGAATTTATTTTGTGATTTTTATTCTAGACCCCAGCCTTGCCAAGTCTGACCCTCCAAGCACAGAGCTGGGAATAGCCTGAGAACACTGCCTGATGTGGCCCCCAAGCCTTAACAAAAATAAAGAAGACTAAACAAAAGGATGTGTAGAAATATGGTTTTCCTATTGGTCATTCAACTTGTTCCCCATCTATAAGCACAACCCTACCCAGGTTTTGATTTATTGGATGACAAAAGGTGTAACTCAATGTCACAGCTGATGACAGTGGCAGACCTTCAGAACACTAGGTCTTGGGGGGAGGCAGAAAGAGGTGGAATGCAAATCAGAAACCTAATCTCATAGCATTTTTATTGGCACCCTAAGCTTCCATAGAATTACCTGAAACCAATATATTATTAATTATTTTTAATATTATTATTATTATTTTAGTTTGGGAGTTACACCTGGCCATGCTCAGAGATTAATTCTGGCTCTGCATTGAGGAATCACTCCCAGCAGATAGTGGACCATATGGAACGTTGGGGATTGAACCCAGATTGGCCACATGTGAGGTAAACACGCTACCCACTATATTATCACTCTGTTCCTTAAAAAGACATTATTAATGTTCACTCCTCATGGTAGTGTATAGTTCAAGTGGCACTGCAAAGCAAAGGAGTGTGTTAATTTGATCTAGTATAAATTTCTATGCATTTTTATGTAAAATAACTATGCCAAAGTTATATGTGTTTTCTGCTTTTAAAAATATACATACATAAATGTTAAGCATGAAAATAAAGTCCTTCTTTAAAATATTCGCAAGAAACTGAAGAATATTTTAAACTATATTCAGTTAGAGATATATTAATATTTCTTCATTAGTTGTATGTAACATATCTCTCTACTGTCCTAGGGTTATAATTTCGCAAGGCATGTTCAATTTCTGTTGTTGCTGTTTTGAGTTTTATTGTTTTTGATGCATATCAGGAGATACTTAGGACTTCTCTGTTCTCAGGGATTATTACTGGTGGAGCCCAGGGAATCACATGAGGTGCCAGAGAGTAAGCCTAAGTCAGTCATATGCCAGGCAAGTGCCCTGTACTCTTTATCTGGCCCCTATGTTGACTGTCTTTATGACTTGAGATAGATGTTTGGGGATATACCGGATTAACAAATTGTAAATGTTCCTTGTATATTTGCACCTTATTAAAGAAAGCTATATATGGCCCCACAGAGCCTCCAGCCACTGCGGGTCAGAAGCCCCTCCTTTCTGGCAAAGGCAAGCTGGGCAGGACTCCCCATAAGTCTTCATCACTCCAACCTTGTGGACCCTATGTTTTTAATGGGACTGAGATTCAGGGAACCAAAAACCAGGTTTTAAAACAGGACCTTGTGTAAACGCTTTACTCCTACCCCACGAAGCCACTGCCAGGTGCTTTGTGTCATCCTCCTGATCAGGAGAAAGCAGTGGGATCTGTATGTACACACCGTGGCCATAGTCCCCCTGCCCCACAAACCCTGCTGACTGTCAAGTGAAACCAGACAGTCCTAGGCAGACCAGGCCCAACTTCTTTCTCCTTTAGAAAACATAGAGCCCCCAAACTGTTGCCCCATTTGTTGGGTCCCATTTACACCTTTGTTGATTGTTTGAGTTTCCGCAAAGAGCTCCCAGAATGAGAAATTGATTCCCATCCTCTTGTCCCCTTTTGCGGGGAGACCTTGGTAATATTTATCCGTGAAAATAATCCACATAGCCAGGAGGGTTAAGGGTTAAAAGGTTCAGAGAAGAGAGTCCTTTGTCAGCCTGCTGCTAGCTCCAAAACACACCTTGAGCCAGACAGCCAACTCTGGCAAAAGCCCCGAAAACCTCACTCCGAAACTATTTATTCTGCTCTCAACAGCGCCCCCACCTGGAAGGTTAAAGTGGGCAACAGGCAAAGAAGAATCTTATGGCAATATTTTCATATACAACACCAAACCAAAGGGAAAATACAACAAACCAAATTGCAACATCTACCATAATTGGGTAATTTTATGTATCTAGAATAAATAAACCCTAAAGCAGATCTACCTCCAACCACATCCTACACAATTAAACATACCACTTTTTAATTTTATTTTTTAAACAAACCACTTTTTAAAAAATAACAACACCCTGAAACTCCAGCACCCCTACCCACCCTTTGCAAAGAACAATGGGGAAAATTACAAAAGGTACCAGCAGCTGGAGATATGGAGAGAAATCCTAGCAGATTCGAAAGTCCTTCAAAACACACAAACTTAATGGATGAGAACCTAAAATGAATATTTAATGTCTTGGCAATGGAATTCAAAGAATCACTAATCAAAGAAACTAAGAAATTCATAGACAAACAGCTAATTAAACTCAAAGAACTCTATCAGAAGATGAGAGAGTCCATACAAATGGAACTAAGGAAACTAAAATATATGACACGAAGCTACAGTAGCAAGATTACACACATAGATAATAATTGCATGGATGAACCTGAAGACAAAATGCAAGCCAGCAACAACAAATAGGTTAATAAGGAAATAAAAGACAAAACATTGAAAGAAAATCTAAGGTACTTAATGAGTAAAGACAAATAAATAATCTACAACTTTTAGTAATACCAAAAGGTAGGAATAAAGGGAAAGGGGAAGAAAAAGTAGTGAGAGAAATAATAGCAGAGAATTTTCCCACACTCTGGAAAGAGACACCTGTACAAATCCAAGAGGTGAAAAAGTTCTGAATAAAATAGAGCCTAATAGATCAACACCAAGACATATATTAATCCAAAGGAAAAAAAAAGAGGAAGAATTTTTCAAAACAATAAGGGAGGGGAAAACCTCAAGTACAAAGGAAAAGAACATAAGAATCAAACCATATCTCCCATTTGAAACAATTCAGGAAAGAAGACAGTGCAATGACATATTTAAACTACTGAATGAAAGAAACTCCCAACCTAGAGTTCACTATCTGGCAAAAGACTCATTTACATGGAAGAGAGGACTAAAAACATTCTCAGACTAAAAGAATGCTATATATGAACATGTGTAAGCAAAATAGCTCCCATAGCCATCATGAACCAATTTGAAGACCATTTCTGAATTGAATACCTTCCTTAGACTTCTGACCTACTGTATTATAATTTTTATTGCTGATTTTCTTTTACTCTTAAGTTCAGATATCACCTAAGCAGCTCTAATTTTTTTCTAAGAAAGTATACTCTATTTTCAGGCATACAGTATAAGTCAACTGGGTGTATAAGACAACCCCCTACTTTTTATGTTAAAATATAGGGTTTGGGCTACCTCTCTTTTAACACACAACAAAAGGAAATTAAAAAACATAAGAGAAAAAGAGTAGAACCCTCAAAGGTTAACAGTATATGTTTAATAAAGCTGGACTTTTGAGTGCCAACAATCATTATACATTTGTCATTTGTAGTGAGTGACTGTGAATTTGTGATTTATTAATTGTGATCTACATTGAGAGCAGGGAGAAGGGGCTCCTTCAAGAGCAGCTCGCTGGAATGCAGTGATTAATAGGACAGCCTCCTCTGTGTCCCATAAAAGCTGAACAGAGGACTGAGCACCTGATAGCCGTATACCAGAGATAAAACCCGGCAGCTGCATGGGATGTAACGCTCGGTAACTCAGCTCCTCAGTGTGCCCTGAAAGATTAATCAGGACAAACAGAGGACTGAGTGATGATGCCTGGCAGCTGGATGGGATGTGGCAGTAAGAGAGGAAAGGATCACTCGTCTCTGAAGCTGGAGTAAGTTTCAGCATGCCGTAGACTGGCATATAAGATGACCCCAGACTTTTAAGAAGTTTTTCATGGGTTAAAAAGTCGTCTTATAAGCTGGAAAATATGGTACTTCATCCTATCTTTTGTATTTGTCAGAACCCATTATTCTTGTCTTCAAAATATTTTGTTTCTAAAGACTCTTTGAATAAGTCTTGATTTTCAAAGAAAACTGCTTTTTATTTGTTCTATATAGTTATATATTCTATATAGTTATATATATATAGTTATTAAATCTATAGTTCTCTGTAACAAACTGGTCATATAAAATTAATTCATTGGAGACTAAAATGTGAATACATTTACCAAAGTCAGTTTATCAATGCTCTTAGAATCTGAACTTTGGCTATTTATGTTAACCTATGCTACATTTTATCATAATCAGTGGCCAAAAAGATGAAAATTTTGACAAAATTAATGAAAATCTCATTGTCAATAGAAATTAGAAAGTATTGCCCAGGTGGGTGGGTGAGTCACTCAAGTCTGGGTCTCATATAAAAGTAACATATACATGTTACTTAAGCTATTTTTTTAATTTTGTTTTGTTTTTGTTTGGGGCCACATCATGCAGTACTAGTGTTTACTCCTGGGTATTTAACTCAGATATTGCTCCTGGAAGGCTCCGAAGATCATATGGGATGCCTGGAATTGAACCCGGATTGGCAACGATCAAGGCAAATGCCCTACCTGCTGTGCTATCTCTCCAGCTCCTTAAGTTGTTTTGGATAATGTCTTGTACTCAGAAACAGTGAAAGAAGGCTGACTTAGTTGTCCTCTGATAACTCTAGCACATCACATTTGAGTCTTAGTGAAGAGCTTCAGGCCAAGTACAAATGGTGAGCTAGCGGGGTAGGTAAGAGGAGAGCTTCATCGGTTTGAAATGTTGCAGAATCTCTATATCTTTGAGGGGTGGTGCAGTGCAATGAATTGATAAGAACAGGAAGCTCTTCAATTAGCACTTGTCACACAATTCTATTTCTTTTTGAGGGGGACACACCCAACAGAGCTCAGGGCTTATATTTGGCTCTACAATCAAACCCAGGTCTGAAGCTTGCAAGGCAACACACAAAACAAAATGGGTGCTTGCTTTGCAGCTGGCCTTGATTTCCTATCCAGCACCCCCATACTGTCCTTTGAGCAAGGAGTGATCCCTGAACCAGAAACAGGATATACCCAGGTTGAGGAGTGGCTACATTACTGGGTGTATCCCTAAATAGCAAAGCAGAAAAAAACATGCTGACATTACTAAATGTAATAATTTACCTGGGCTTATTGTGCCTGTTTGGCAGAGGCAGGTGGAGAGCAATAGGGCAGTCATGAGCTCTGACCCTGGCACTGTTTATCACAGTATCAGTGAGCAACTAATTCAGAACTGTGCACCCAGGCTACATGAGTAGCCACCGAGGCCTCCTGAGCACACTAGTGTGGAGAGCTCTGGAGGGATCAGTGTCCCCACATGGTTCACCCTTTACCCTTCAGGATGATGTAACCAGCTGTAGTGAGGCCCAAGGGCAGGACCACCCCCTAAGCATGCTTCCTGCAGCTGTGACACCAGGAGTTAGGGAGAAGTACCCCAGGGGACATTGGATTTCCGCAGAAGTGGAAGGCACTGTGTGATGTAGAGAAAGAACGCTTCCAGCATATGGCCAGGGAAGATGGAAGGCGCTACGAGCGCCAGATGAAATGCTATGACTCCAAGTGGGCAGCCAAGAAGGACCCCAAGGCACCCAAGAGATCCCTGTCTGCTTTTCTTATATTCTGTCAGGAGTACCAGCTCCAGACTGCTTCGACAACCCCCACATGGCTATGACCCAGGTCGCCAAAGAACTCGGGCAGAACTGGCGCCAGCTGAGTGACTGAAATCGCAAACCTTACCAGGACAGGGGCACTCAGATGAAAGAATACATCCAGGAAAAAAGCCTAGAATGAGGTCGAGAAGGGGCACAGTGTGGGGGCAACAGCCAGGGAAGACAAAGACTAGGACAAATATGAGGTGGAGGATGATTAAATTAGTGGTACTTCCATTGATGAAGAGGACTCTGAGGGCTTTGAGGAAGTCTTGGAAGATAAATACTAAGAGGCAGGAGTGAAGAGGAGGGGCCTACAGTCAAAAAAAAAATAACAGGTGATCCCCCTCATCCTATCTCAGCCGGACCCTGCAATAAACAAGCAAGGAGCTGGATGCCGGAGAGGTATTAATCTAAGGATTAAAAGGCTGATAGATGGAACCCTTTTTTCTTTCGGAGACTAGGGTATTTTTGTTGGGAGCATTTTTCAATCTTGTAAGGTGCGTTGAATAAGATTAGTGGTTAGGAAAGAGTTGACTTTGGATTTTTTTAAAGATAAATCCTATGTCTGCAACTTTATTAGTCCTTAGAGACAAGGGTGTGGGAAGGGTCTGGTGGGGGATTGTGACAGCTGTAAGGGGGGAAAACTAGATGAAAGGGAATGTTGGTTAGGAGAAGTGGACACTGGTAGGGTTAAGGGGACACTGGTGGGTTGGAATGTTGGATGCCTAAGACTCAACTGTCAATAATATTCTAATTCATGATTCCTTAATTTCAGTTGTAACAAATGGGAGGGTGTGAGAAGGAGGAGGAGGGGCAAAAGGTTAAGAGAAAGAGGAGGAAGAAAGGAAGAGGAGAAGTATTAGAGGAGGAGAGAGGAGAAAGAGAAGAAGAGTAGGAGGAGTTGGGGGAGGGGCATAGGGAAGAAGAGGAAGAGAGGGGAAGAAGGAGGAGGCAGCTCACTTAGTCTAAGGTCTGTCACATTAGTGCTGATCTTGTACGTGGTGCTTGGTATAACCCTGACAATGGGGATCACTTTCAACTTAGAACATTTGGTGCAGTATTTTCCCCTCATTCTATTTCCAGCTTTATGACATATAGATATGTCGAAATGTAGTCTGTAGCATAGAGCTATCTATATATTGCACAGAAGACATGCTGGCTAGGAAGACGGTCTTAGAGAATTAATCTCTAACACTAAATTATTCCTAGTTATAAGCACATGGTTAAATGTCTCTTTCCTCTGTACCTGTTAACAGAGACTGTGAAAGTAACCGATAAAAATCTTTCATCCTAAAAGACACATTAAGTCCTTACAAGGTCCTACCATTTCATGCTTAGGCATTTACTAACAGAAACCAAAATAAATAGAAAGGTTTTATGTTAATGTTAACATCATTTTTTTTGCTGTTTGTAAAAAATTCATATGCCCATAACGCAGTGAATGGATAAGAAAAATATGTTATGTCTATAATTTAGAATATATAAAGGGCTATAATGCAAAGTATAAATATATAAAGGACTATATATAAAGGGCTATAATGTAAAGGATTAACCTATTATTAAATTACAAAACATGTTAACTGTTATTAAATGTATATTGACTGAAAAACACCAAGAATGTATATATCAATAGATTTTGAGGTGGATAATCTATACTACTATGTGATTCCATTTGCATTAGATGCATTTAAAATATAGGAAAGGGGGGCCAAAGAGATAGCATGGAGGTAAGGCATTTGCCTTGCATGCAGAAGGACAGTGGTTCGAATTTTGTCATCCCATATGGTCCCCCGAGCCTGCCAGGAGCTATTTCTGAGCATAGAGCCAGGAGTAACCCATGAACACTGCCATATATATATATATATATATATATATATATATATATATATATATATATATATATATGTGTGTGTGTGTGTGTGTGTGTGTGTGAAAAGAAAACTTATAATATCTAATAGTGGATCAATAGATTATTAAGAGACAGGAGACTTCTAGAAGTAATATAAATGCTAATTTTGGGGTTTATTTCTATACATTTGCTGTATGGGCAAGTTATTACATTTAAGTGATATCTAAAAACTTTCTAAAGGTTCTGTAGATTGATCAAGGGAGACAGAATAGAGGCTTAATATGTCCCCTGGTTTAGAAGTATTTTAGATGCTACCTGATGACTTCTACATTATTTGATATTTCTTGTATCTGTAGTGAAATTCTTCAGAATTAAAAGATTAATGTGAATACATATAGTTCCTCTACAGGGTTTTGAGTGATTCATAACTAGTATGAATCAGCACAGTCAGACTGGTTTTCTTCTAATATATAACTGAGCTCTCTCTCTGAGAAGAAAATCCCTGTGGGTGGTGGGTGGATGTAGGTACTCTGGTAATAAGGACCAATCAGAACAGAAGGGAGTCTGAGTTGATGTTTAGGATTACAGAAAAATACTGGAATTGTAGATGGTAGTAAAGAAGATACACAAGTTAAGACAGTTTATCAAAATAAGTTACTCTGTGACATAGGTAACTGATTATTATTTAATTGGTGAATAAATAAAAGATTATTGTTACCTAGGGCAAAGTAAAGATGAGATGTTACTTTTGTTTTCAGTTAGAAAAGTCAAATGTTTGTGTTTTTATGTAAATGTATTCAAATTTCAGTCTGCTGATTCTGGACAAAATATTACTTGGATACTCGTTTATATCTTATTTATACATTAAAGACATTTTATACTATGTTCTAAGACTTCTATTGTTTGGGTTTATGATGAGCCATAAAAAATACTCATGGGCCGGAGAGATGGCATGGAGGTAGGGCATTTGCCTTGCATGCAGAAGGACAGTGGTTCAAATCCCGGCATCCCATACAGTCCCCCAAGCCTGCCAGGAGTAACCCCTGAGCGCTGCCTGGTATGACCCAAAAACCAAAAAAGAAAGAGAGAGAGAGATACAGAGAGACACAGAGAGAGACAGAGAGAGAGACAGAGAGAAAGAGATAGAAGAAGAAAAGAAATACTCACACTTAAGTTTTGAGATGGCTACTCAGTATGTTTAGAATATAAGAACTAAACTGGTTTCTTTTTTAGAAATCAGGCACATTATTTGTGGGGTTGTGTAGTAATGTATTTCAATACTAGAAGCTTGAACATTACTGAAACCCTATTACATTATTAATAATAAGACAAAGTGATTTCAAGAATGATAGTCATACATTGTGCTTTGAACTTCATGGATTAAGTTGAATATGTGCTGAGTTTTTAAGGATGGTTTATAATTATACTGGAAAATATAAAGAGAGAGTACAGTGTAAAAACAAAGACACAAGAAGAGCATTCTGGCCTGAGTTGAGAAAACACGTTTTGAAAAATGTTAGTAAGTAGGGTCAAGATAGTAAGGATATAGAAATTCAGATAATTCATTTAGATTTTTTCAGATAATGTGAATGGAATTAACTGTGGGAGACGGAGCATCCCACATATCAAAGGAACTCTGAATGAATTTTCCACCGCTTGATTCAAGCCATAAAAGTTTGCTTAGCCCCGAGCCAACTGAAAACTCTGCAAATAAATTTAGCCCAGCACACAGAATCTGGCTTAACCAGATTCCTTAACCTTTCCATGGAACCTGTTTTTGTAACTGCTCTCAAACACGTAGTTATAGATAGGTTTTTGTAAAGTTTAAATTATGATCCTTATTGCTTGCACAAAAGAAAGATTTAATTGGAAAATAGGCTAAACAAAAATTGTATTTGCGTAAATATCAATTAGCTATTTGTTTAAGGATTTGCTTCCCCTCCCCCCATCCTGCCAGGTTCCTCTTTATCCTTCCCGCCATCAAAATGTGTTTATGCTCCCATTGGTTAAAATTGTTGTACTTGTACAAATCTGATTGGTTTATGTTTCAATCCTATGTTACTACTCCTCCCACAGAAGCAGGGCATAAAAACCCTGCTTCTCCCTTCAATAAATCCTCTTGACTGGAACACACCTTGAGCGTTCTACTAACTTCTGCAGCTTAATTTTTTAGGTGTTCACAAAAGAGCTTAACACTCGTGAATTATTTGTAGCTGCTTTCTGCCTTCTGTCCCGGTTGAGAGAAAGCTGCTGGCCGGAATTCTCTCCCAGTAAAGGGCAGGAGCAGAGACACTTACAATTAACCATGCTAGTTCTGGATCTAAATCAAAGAAAGTTTTTTTTGCTTATTTTTATTGTTTCTACTGCATTGAGAACAACACGATTTTTTTGTTGCCAAAGTACAGTAAGAGATGTAAAGAGTAGAATCATCTTAGACAACCCACACACTTGCACGTTAATTATGCTACCTGGCCTGGAGATTTATGACAATTAGAAATAAAAACACTTAGTTTGTCGAGAAATTTTGTAGTCTCTTGTTACATAGAAATAATGATGGATAAAATAGTTTATACATGAATGTCATCTCCCTAAGGCAGTCTATTACTCAAAATTAAAAATAATATTTACATAAGTAAATATTTGTACTGAACTCACTTCTAAATGACAATTGATCCAGCTATCTCTAGAAGAAAGTAAGCCTAATATCATCATTCTGTTTTCTATTTTATGAAAGGTAAGTTCATTTTATCTTAAGCTCATTTGACAAATATTTGGAAACCACTGCTCTTTTTTGCTCTAATCTATATCAATTACTAGGTCACATAAGTTAATATAATGCTATGAATAATATTTTTCTTCCAAAGACTTTTATACCCTATTAATTCCATGTCCTACTAATCCTACTAGTACCCTAGAATTCAACATTGTAAAAATCTTATATATTTCATATAATATGATATTTATTATAAAAGTTATATTTATTGTTAACATTTATTATTTATTGTGACTAGGCATTCAAAACTATTTCTGTAGTTAAGTTAAAGTTTTTAGGTAAAATATGAGTATATGTTTTCAGAGTGTTCCTAATTTCATACTGCTAATTAAGATCAAATTTATCTCAAAATGTTGATTTTTACCCATGCTCATAGCTAACAGATGAAGGAAACAGAAAGAAAAATAGAATGTATTTTTGTCAGAACAGTAAGAGAATATCCTAATTAACGTAGAGAGAATCTGATATGGGCTTAGTGTACTATCCATTATCATTTGTATCATGTGTATTACTAAGGCATTAGGTAGACAGTAAGAGTGGGATGCTTGGTAGTTGAACCCTGGAGATTTCCTAAATTATGTCTAACAAGCAACAGTGAGATGAGAAGGCAATGATGACAGGACAGGATGAGGCAAGATAAAAGACAAAGTATATATCCTCTTCTCTGAGGCAAGATCTCAATGGAAATAGGAGACCCAACACAGTATTACTCATGAATTGAACCACTATAATTGGGATTTCAAAAGATCTACTTTAACCACTAGATTACAAGTAAAATTAATTACCAATTAATTAAGTTTATTATTCTTGCTAACTGAAGTCTAGTTAAAAAAAAAAAACAACAGATCTCTATGAAGCTGCTACTTTATTTCCAGTGCTGCAATTTCAAAGTAGATGGAGCAAATCACTGGGTTGTATCCCTAGGATAATAGATAATAATAGAGAATGATAGGATAATAGATAATAATAGAGAGGGCAAGTGATACTGGAATCTCTGAATACAAAGTTAAAAGGTTTTTTAGCCATATTTTCTTATTCTTAGTAAAGGATATGCTTAATGGTGGCCTTAGTAATTCCAAGATAACTATGCCACTCATTTTTCTACCTAATTTGCTTTCACAATCACACAACATTTGTTTTGTCTTGGAGTTACACTTGATCATAGTCAAGGGTTACTGCTGGCTCCACATTCAGGGCTCAATCCTGGCAGGCTGGGCCCGGAGAGATAGCACAGTGGTGTTTGCCTTGCAAGCAGCCAATCCAGGACCAAAGGTGGTTGGTTCGAATCCCGGTGTCCCATATGGTCCCCCGTGCCTGCCAGGAGCTATTTCTGAGCAGACAGCCAGGAGGAACCCCTGAGCACTGCTGGGTGTGACCCCCCCAAAAAAATCCTGGCAGGCTTGGGGAAGTCTGTGGGGTATTTGGACTGATCTTAGTTTGGCCTTGTGCAAAACCCTAGCAATAGAGAATATCTTATAGCTTTTATTTTTATTTTTATTTTATTTTATTTTATTTTATTATTTTTGTTTGTTTTGGGGGGAATCTATACATGGCGGTGCTCAGGGGTTACTCCTGGCTCTGCACTCAGAAATTGCTCCTGGTCAGGGGACCATATTGAATGCTGGGGATTGAACCTGTGCCCTTCTCGCATCAGCTACATGCAAGGTAAACGCCTTACCACTGTGCTACCACTCAGCCCCATCCTTTAGCTTTTGAGCACAAAACTGAAATTTCCAGGCAGAGAGGATTGGAAGAAAGATGCAGAGAAGTGACATAATGGGAGTGGTGATGAGTCTGGTGCACATTGGTAGTGAAGATGAAATCTTGTACAAAATAAAAGTTTTTATGACTATAACCATGTTATGACCCTACAATTAAAAATATCAAAATTGACTTTTGCTTCTTTGTTTTGGTTTTTAAATGAAGGCTCCCTGGGGTTTCTGTTTCTCACATTGAATTGTGATCCTCTGTAGTTATAAACAGCTCCTGTTAGGTTTGAGCTTCTGGTAGTCTTGGGACCATTTTATTCACATTTTCCCTCCAATCCTTTCGAAGTACATAGTTATCACAAAAAGTTAGTTGAATTATTACATCTTAACAAATGAGTGACTAAGAAAATATAAACTTCCCCTCTCAGATAATCCATATGTATTATGCACCTCCAAGTATCCATTCATGAATAATAAGCACAAACATGAAAAATTTGAAGTCTTATGTTTCTAAACAAATTATCATTGTAGATTATGTTTTATAACTTTTAGGTAACTTTTCAACACTTAATTTATTAGATAATAGTTTTAAATCACTTTTATAAGATACTTACACTAAAATTAAACTTTAAGTATACTTATTTAAAATTTTGAGATAATGTAGGGTAAGTCTTGGTTCACCTATGGATTATGTGTCATATTTTCCCATGTATCATAAGTGAACATTAAAATTTAAATAAAGGTTTTGTACAACTGAACTCACAACTGGTAAATTATTCTCTTATCTCAAAGCTTTTTTCTTACAACTTCTCTCTGGCTATTGATTGATATGAAAATTTTTCAAGACATTTATACAGAGCTCATATACCATGTACCAGAAAAGTTTTAAGGTGAGATTAGCTAACTGCCATAAACAAAGGTGTTCCCCAAACTTCCTTTTTCCCTAAACCTATCCCTTTAGTGTGTAAAAGCCCACTTAGTTTACTTGACTTTCCCCTTCCTGGTATGGGAAATTGGTTTGAATAAAGAATGTTCTGACAGTTTTTCTGAGGCAGAGAGGCCATGAGGCAAAAAGCAAACTGACTCCAATGACTCTCCCAACTGGCTTGGCATTATTTCTTCACCACTACCCTGCTTCTTCAGACCCATCACCTAATGGGTTAGAAACATGGTGCCCGTGGTGGTCTCATCAGCCGTGGTGTTTTTATTTTACAATTGGATCCTGAACAGGGATTGTATTTCTAACCCTTCAGGTGGGACACACGCAGGCAGTAAAGGCACGGAGAGCTGAAAAATCTGGTCAGCGTACCAGATGTTGACATACACCACCTTTTCTCTACTGGTGCTTTTTAGCTAGAATCTCAGCCCCCAAACCTGAATGTTTCTATAATTTCCTTTACTGATAAAATAGAGTGATCAGGCTCAAAAATGAGTAAAACATGCCACCTGAGTTCACTAAGGTAACTAGTCTCCTCTTCCTTTTTCTAATCTGCTTTTGTCACCTAGAAATAGAAATTTTTACTTCTCCTGCAAAGCCATGATCACTGTTTTTTGAACTATTATCAGTGTCTTGCTCTGCCAGCTCTCACCAATGTTAGTTGGAATTATATGTTTCTTTTACCTTTAGAAGTCGGGCAAAATATGTTGTGAAAAGAAACCAGGCATGTATCCATCAGTCACTGTTTCCAAATGTTTTCTCTGCTAGAACTAGTGGCATTTTACCAGTGGAGAGCAGAGAGACAGAGTATTGGGGTTAAAGTACTGACCTTGCATGAAACTAACCCAGGTTTGATTCTGGTACCACTTAGTATCCCCAGCACCTCAAAATCTGACCCCCAAGCACAGAGCTGGGAATAGCCTGATGTGGCCACAGAACCAAAAAGAAAATAAACAATATTAAATGGTATGTAGAAATGTAGTTTTCTATTGGTCATTCAAATTTTTCCATTTATAAACACAGTCCTACCCAGGTTTCAATGGTCATGGTTTCAGATGACAGAAGGTGAAACTCAATGTCACAGCTGAATTATTAGCCTTTAGGGCACTGGGTTCTAGGAGGAGATGGGGTAGTGAAGGGAAGTCTGGAGTCTTATCTTTTAACCTTTTCATTGGCAGCCTCAGCTTCTTTAGGCTCACCAGAAGTATAGTAATATTAATGTTCATTCCCCATGGTAGTCTAGAGCTCAAATGGCACTTCAGGGAAAAAGAGTGCATCAATTTTACCTAGTGTCAATTTCCATTATCTTTAATGTATATCACTATTTCAAAGATATAAGTACATATACCTTTTAAAAGTGTACCTCCAAAGATCCCAAGAAGAATAAATATTCCTTCTTGAAGTGTTCCTAAGATACTGTTGAAGAATCTTTTAAATAGCATCAGCATAGAGAAACATTAACATTTCTCCTTTTCTTATTGCTATAGAGGGGTTCTTTATACGTCTTCAAAACTACTCCTGCTATATGCGCTAAAAAGACGTGTTCCTTTTCTCAGTTTTCTGTATATTAGTATATTATCATATATAATATATATTAGTATGTTAGTATATAGGGAACCTATTGACATAAGTAGTGAAATGTGTTTTCTTCATATATTGTATTATGTGGTTTGTATTTTCAAAAGTCTTTATCCATTGTCTAAAAGATTATTTAACAGTTTCTTGTTGCTAAAGTTTCTTTTTATTTTAAGATAAACATTTCATTAATTTGCATCTTCTATAGACAGTTGTAAGGAAGCTAACTTATTTCATATGGAAGTAATTTTTTTAACATGATTATGCTAAATGTCCTATCCTTTCATCATTTTGGGGACACATCCAAGTATGTTCAGGGACTAATCCTGACTCTGCTTTCAGGAATCACTCCTAATGGACTTGGAGGATGCGTCATATTGTGATTGAACTCAGGTTGGAGATGCCCTACCTACTCACTGTACTATTTCTTCAGCCCCATTTCATCACTCTAAATGTACCTTTACACATGATTTTCCTTTTCTTTCCATCTCCTTGATTTTGTGCCTGGTCTTCATTTCTATCTTCACTTTGTGCATTAGCATCATATTGCGTTAATCACCGCAGCAACTTAGGTTGTCAAACTGTTCACTTCTATTCTTTTACAAAAATATTTTGTTTATTATTTTATTTTATAGAGATTTCAGGATCTGGTAAGATAAAAATGTAGAAAGCACTTTTGGTATAGCCATGAATTTATGCATTCATGGGGATTGATATAACTAACACTATCAAATGTTGAATGAGTCATCAATTTTGTAAATGTATTGATTTTGATTTTTAATCTCTTGATAAGATTTTATAGTTTTGTTCTTAAAGACATCACAGTTTTTCATTAGTATTATACAGTGTTTTTTTTTTTGGAGAGGCAGAGACACACAGTGTCAAAAAGAGTGGGTCACATGCAAAACAAGTTTGAAAAATCAGGCCTTAAGATTGTGGGGTTTTGAGGTTGTTTGTGTGTGTGTGTGTGTACTTATGCCAAAGAGGCTGCTTTAATTGTCTGATATGTGTATTGGAGAACCCTTAATTTTTTACACTAATCTTATCTCAAGAAGACTGTGACTCCACCCCGGATTTACGTGTAACTACTTGCAAGACCCGCCCATTCCTGAGAGGGGTCTTGGTGAGTGGATACTACATGTAACTTTACTTGCAGAACCCTCCCATTTCTGGGAGGGTTCTTGGGAAGGTTAGATAAGGCCTTTGACTGAAGGGATTAAGGACTTTGCCAGCATAGAGAGGTAACAGGAGAAAACATGGATGGAAAAGGCTAAGACGCAGGGCAAGCTAAGGATAGCATGCATAAATGGTTAAGATAGACCACACATGTGATGGATAAGGCATGAATAAAGCTGATAGATACTTCCTGAAGCCTGCTTGTGAGTGAGATTTATACCAGCCACTTTCCTGGACCCAGATACCCGCCAGCTAAAGGGGGTTGCAAAACCATGTGGCCTGGGATGGCAGAGAAAGGCCCATCCATGTGTCCACCACCATCCAAGCCCATCATAAGGGCTTAATGCAACAGAAGGCTGTCTAAACTCCTGTTGGTCTTACGTTATGAACTTATTATCAGATTGTTTAAAGCAGTCTGCAAATAATACAATTTGGAGTTCTCTTTCAGTCTTGCTACCCTGAATACCAGAACAAAAAAATAAAATTCTCTTCTAATTATGTCTTAAATCCAACATGAAAGGAAATACTTAGTTTTGAATAGTTTTCAAGATGTACTGCTATGTACTTAACTCCATCAACATTTTAAAATTCTAAATGTATTTAATAATAAATGCTAGATTGTTTAGTACATAAGTTACCAATTTCTTGTATTTAGGAGTTTTATTGTTCTTAGTTTTTGACCACACCCAGCTGTGCTCAGGGTTTATTCCTGGTTCTGTGCTCAATGATCCCTCCTGAGGACACTTGGGGGCCATATTATGTTGTAGGGTTTGAAATTGGGTCACCTGCATGCAAGGCAATCAAACTATTCATTGTACAATCTCCATAGTCCCTTGACTTTTTTTCCAAGTTAGTCTTTTTGTTTGTTTTATTTTGGGCTACACCCAACAGTGCTCAGGGGTTACTCCAGGCTCTGCACACAGAACTCATTCCTGGCATGCTCGGGGAAACATGTGGGATGCCAGGAATCAAACCCAGGTCTGTTCTGGGTTGGCCACGTGCAAAACAAATGCCCTACCACTGTGCTAACTCTCTGACCCCCAAGTTAGTCTTTAAATATTTTTATGTTTTAAAATATTATTCTTTAAATTTAAACATTTTTTTCTTTTTTTGGTTTTTGAGTCACACCATACTATGCTGAGGACTTACTCCTAGCTCTGAACTCAGGAATGAGTCTTGAGGAGGAGCAGATGGGATGCCTGGGAGCCAGGGACAGAATGTGGTCAGTTGCATTCAAGGTAAGCACCATACACAATGCACTATCTCTCCAATCCTTATATTTTCTCTGTTACTAAAAATTATATTAAACACTGTTTTGCCATACACAACAATGCTCAGGGCTTACTCCTTGAGTTTTACTCAGGGACCACTCCTGGAGGGACTTAAAGACCAGATGGGGTACCAAGATTCAAACCTCTGACAGCCACATGGAAAATATGTATCTTACCACTGTTCTTTCTAGTCTTTGATATTTTCCCCAGTTATTCAATTTTTTATTTAAACCATGTGATCTACAAAGTTATTCATAGTTGGGTTTTAGATATATGGATAATTCCCCCAAATTATTTTGAAGTTATTTCCCTGTGGTTCATAAAAGGAGAAGTAGTATCTCTCCCTAAGAAAAAGATCATAGGGGCCGGTGAGGTGGCACTAGAGGTAAGGTGTCTGCCTTGCAAGTGCTAGCCAAGGAAGGACCATGGTTTGATCCCCTGGCATTCCATGTGGTTCCCCCAAGCCAGGGGCAATTTCTAAGTGCTTAGTTAGGAGTAACCCCTGAGCATCAAACGGGTGTGGCCAAAAAAAAAAAGGAAGAAAGAAAGAAAAAAGAAAAAGATTATAAATTTAATATCATCTCTCAATTATTGTTTATGTTCATTTTTGTTTGACTGTTTTCTTTTTTGGGCCACGACTGGTGACATTCAGGGGTTACTCCTGGCTCTGCACTCAGAAATCTCACCCGGAAGGCTCAGGGGACTATATGGGATGCCAGGGATTGAACTCGGGTTCATTCCGGGTTTTCTGAGGGTAAGGCAAACGTCCTACTGCTGTACTATCACTTTGGCCTATTGTTTATATTTATATATAAGACATATATATGTATATATATTACTATATATATTACTAGTTAACTTAGGTAAGAAGTCTGGGAATTTAATGTCTTAAGTTATATCTTATGTGCTTCAACTAGTTGCTTATGTGCTCTGAACTTGGTGTTTCCATTTTTTAAATGGGTACATTAATAAATGTTACTTAGTAAAAGAAGTTACTAGGAACATCACATGTGATAATATACATAATAGCCATTGTATAATGCTTTAAATTATAACATTATAAACCTGGGCCAAACGTTTTTATTAGAAAATTAAAACAAGACAGGTTCCTGAAATTAAAAGTTGTATTTGTGTAGGCATTGAGTTTCTTCTGGTTACACAAAACCCATTGACTTTGCATTATGTTCCATTTTGGTTTGACTTCATCTTCCCCTATCTTGATACTAGATTCCAAGAAAATGAGCTTATTCTATTCTTTCGAAAATTATTAGTTTATTAATATAGTTTAGGGGAGTTTAAATAATTATGAATTAGTAATATATCATTCCACAGCCACCATCCAAGTGCCAGTATCCCTCATTTAATAATCCAGTGTATCCTTTGTTTCCACCCCAAGTTACCTAAAATAACAGTAATCTCACTGCTGTTGTTTTTATTGAACATTTTGTATTTCCTTACTTTGGGAGGAGGCTTAGTGGATAGGTACAACCAATAGGTCTCAGTGCTGACTCCTGGCTCAGTGCTTAGGTTTCACACCTGGCAGTGCTCAGGTTATTATAGGTGATGCTAGGGATAAAACTCTGGCAGCTGTATGCAAGGCAAATGCCTTATGCACTGCACTATCTCTTTTGTTTGTTTAAAATAGACATCCAGTGTTGCAGACTAGCTCTTGGGGTCCAATTTGAATTAGAGGGCATCTTTGAGTCCTCTTGAGGAGACTGAATGCACAGGCAGTGAAATATGAAGAAAATGAGACAACACAATGAATGTATGGGGAAACAGCATTCTAAAGAGTGTGTTCCAAATTTAATCTTCAAGCTAAGAGTTTTGTAAGGGATAGATGTCAGTCACAGGTAGGAGATGAATGTCCAGATTGACAAAGAACAGAGCTTCCTGTACACAGAAACATTAGCAGTAGCCCTGTTAGAATATACATAACAATTTAACTGACTAGGCAGCTCTAGTGAAAGGAAGTATTTGAGTGGAAGTCTTGAGTTAGAAGGGAGAATGTTAGTTTTAACATTTCAAAGGTGGAAATTGTCCGACTGTTTCAGAAGTAAAGTTGTTTCTTTGGGGGTAGCGAGGAGATAAACTTGCCTAACATATTCTACTAGTTTCTGTAGGGAAAGTTGCTTTTGAGTAAAAGAGCCAGGTCAAAGAAATGCAAATTTTATACCTGGCAAGGAGTTTGGACAACTTAGTTCTACATCCTTTTGATGTAAATAGAGCTGACAGAAGAAAATTGTCTAGGTTTATTGTTTGGCACTTGAAAATTCTCCGGGCAAAAAGAATTTGATCGAGTCCATGTTTTGGCCTGTAAATACACAAGGGAGAATAGGACAAATAAATGTAAAGAAAATATAATATCAGTTCTATAACATGAATCTCAAAAATATCTCTACGAAATTTCCCCCAACTCTCCATGCAGTTTTTCACAGTGGGCCTTCTGTTTGTCCCTCCAATAGAGATATCTAGCAGTATTAATTCGGTCTTGGCTGTCTTGCTTATAACCCTGAGCACCAAGTTCTTTACTTCTAGAGATAATTTCTCCTCGTGGGACTTATAATTCATGTGACTGTCTGAAATATTAATGAGAGCCTATGAAAACCCTGGTGATGGTTGGGTAGAAAACGGAGGTGTGTAGTAGAAATGAATAAGTAGTGAGGCCTTTTTGGTGGTGGAATGGCTCTGTGGCCTTTAAGAACGGGCACAATTACACGTATAGGTGGAAAACTAACCCCCTGAAATTTTATATTATAAATCAATAGTAAATCAATAAAATACAACATCCAAAATTATAAAATAATTTTACTGCTTCCTGGAGCAGGGTTTTCAGCCGGCATGGGCTGACCTTTGTCAGACCTCCGTATGTGCCAGAGGCCTCTTGGCCTGGCCTAGGGTAGGGGGGCCCGGACCTGGGTCACCCGACCCCCCTCTCCCTCTTTCCTCCGGATCTCCAGGTGGGTTCCTGGGAGGACCTGATGGGGCACCCTGGGTTTTTCCCACCTCCAGGCCGGCTCCGGAGACTGGCTTTGGGTGGGGCTTGAACTCCTGTCCTTCGGGCCTGGGAGGAACTTCCTCCCTCCCTGGAGCAGGGTTTTCAGCCAGTATGGGCTGGCCTTTGGCAGACCTCCATATGTGCCAGAGGCCTCTTGGCCAGGCCTAGGGTAGTGGGACCCGGACCTGGGTCACCTGACCCCCCTCTCCCTCTTTCCTCCAGATCTCCAGGTGGGTTCCTGGGAGGACCTGATGGGGCACCCTGGGTTTTCCCCACCTCCAGGCCGGCTCTGGAGACTGGCTTAGGGGGTGGAGTTTGATCTGGGGGGTGGCAGATAGCTGCTCAGCTATACTCAGGCTGTCACTGGCAATTTGATACCAGTCTACATGTTGCAAATCGCGCAGGGGCGAACATATACTCCTCCCAACCATCAGTACCCCAGATTTACCCTTCTTAACTTCAGTAACACACAGTTATAATCTCAGACCAAAGACATACAGTGTATCTAACAATCCCAGAACTATTTAGAAGGACATAAATTTAACACATATTGAACACATATATCTTTTAAATATTTTATGTGTATTTTCTTTAACAGCTATAACTCTCTATATTCTTTTACCATGATGTTTCTATCCACTTTTCATCTTGTCTTTTCTTTGTAAGCTGTTCAGTAAGGATTGTTGGTGGGACTGTCCTATAGTTTAATGCCTATGATTGAACTATGTCATGGAAATTGCTGGTCTTGTTCCTATAGCCTCCAGATGCGCTAATAACGCTACATGGCATTGATCCTTGTTTGCATAGACACATTAAAATGGGAAAACACTATACATACAGATAAGTTCTTATCTAATAGAGGTAGGAACACAAAATTTCTCAGTACAATGTACCTTAAACCCTGAACGTTGATATAATGACCTGGCACAGGCCTCAGAAGAATGGGCATCCTCCATTCACGCCGGAACCAGGCAAGCTATCTACGAAACATCCAAGGTCTTTTATAGCAACAGCTGGAAGCAATCCTCTACCAGGAAAGGCACTACCAAGGGTCTGACATCGACCTCCTAAAAAGAGACTTCCATTTACACTGAGAATACTTGACAACAACAATGACCTGCTCTACAGGACATGGTTCTCTCTAGTGCCCCTTAAGTGTGAGGTGAAACAAGAGGATGCTCTGCACCATCCTGACTGCAATATGGGATATGCAGACTCCAGGATCTTTAATACAGATGCATGATACCAACAACAGAGACTATGTGAGGAATGAAGATGTATTGCCACTACAGACGATGACTTGGATTGGACAAACTAGTTTGCCTGGAGCCTAGAGTCGGACCTGTGCCAGAAAACTTCAGGGGTAGGGTCTCCTTGTATTTAGGCCATAATTTTTCTTTCCATGTCCCTTATATTTTGGTGGGCCTATGCAAACAAATGCCACTCTAACACCATTTTTTACTATGTTCCCTTGACTCCAATCCTTAAAAAAAACAACCCACTAAAACTTTGGAGGTTAACTTAAACTAGTAACCATGTGCATGGAACTAGATAAATGTATTTGCCCTCAATGTTTAAGGAGTTATGTAAGTCTAATGTCTTTAGATTATATTGTGTGCTGCTAAGAAATAGTATGTACTACAACTGGGGATTTGAGGGACAAAGTAATTGTATTGTACATGGATTCAGTTTTGTTTTTCTTAATGTTCTTTGGCTGAAAGTTCAAGGCTGAGATATCATCGATGGGATTACCGAGAATTCTGTTTATGGGTGATTGTGCTTCCACTGTAACTTTACCCTGTCCTCTTTCTTTGCATCTTTGTTGTCATAATTAAAATAAAAATATTAATTTTACCATTTTAATTTAGACTTACAATTGTGGCAGAAAATCCCAGACACTAAAATATAAAGTTGCATTTGCAAAATTTGGCCTATTACTTTTTCCTTGGCTTTGTGATCCAAAATATGTTTTGGGAGTATTTTTGAAAATATTCTCATTGGTAGCCTTCAACTTTGAACTTGTTCTTAACTTACTCCCCTCTGCTTAATTGGTGGTGATCCACCTTGAAAAAAATATATTGGGTTCATATTATTCCTGATTACATTTCTCACTATAAAATAGTATACTTGAAGTCACATTTAAAATGGAGCTAACTCACCTAATTTGTTTCTTTACAAAATGACTTTTATCCTGAATAAAAACTTATTCAAGTATTTATCGGAAGACTGCCAAATGAAGTATTATGAGTATCAGATTTCTTATGAACTGAAGAAAATAAATTATTTCAGCAATTTTATTTTGGTAGCAAGGTATCCTTGATTTAGTAAGACTCTGTAGCTAAAACTTCTAGAATCCAGTAGATATGGAAAAAATGTTTCAGCAAGGGTAGCAGTTATTTGTGTTAAGAATGGGTTTGGGGAGGACGGAGAGATAGCATGGAGGTAGGGCATTTGCCTTGCATGCGGAAGGATGGTGCTTTGAATCCCGGCATCCTGGATGATCCCGTGAGCCTTCCAGGAGAGATTTCTGAGCATAGAGCCAGGAGTAACCCCTGAGTGGTGCTGGGTGTGACCCAAAACCATAAAAAAATAGATTTTTGTTTTAGTTTATGTGTCTAGATTTGTTATTTTAGAGCCTATTGATGAAAGTCTAAGGACAATATAGGTTTGGTGGGCTTTATTTTGTTTTTGTTTGTTTGTTTGTTTGTTTTTGTTTTTGAACCACACCTGGTGACACTCAGGGGTTACTCCTGGATATGCACTCAGAAATCACTCCTGGCTTGGGGGACCATATGGGATGCTGGGGGATCAAACCACAGTCTATCCTAGGTTAGTGCATGCAAGGCAAGAGTCCTACCGGTTGTGCTACTGCTCCAGCCCAACAATATGGGTGTGGACATGAGAGATTAAAAACATTTAAGGGATCATCCACGTACTCATCTCAATTTTTATTGCTGTATTATAGTTTGAAATAGTATAAATATTATTATTTTATACTTATTGTGCTACTATGCCTGTTCCACCACCAGTGGCAAGAACCTTCTACCTCTATCTGTGCCCCCTCACCTTAGCCTTCTTAGTTCACAATTCTCTTGACCATATTCTCAGGATTAGTTTTTTAAGGTAACATTTTCAAGCCAATGTCACATAGTCTGCCTGACTTTATAAGCAATCTTGAAGATAACCTCCACTTCTCATGTGAATTTGGTTGCTTTGGTCCCCCAAAGTAAATTCATTATCATTTCTGCCCTCGTCACTATAAATCTTTTATTGCAACCCTGTCACCTCTTATGTGTTTCTCTCTGTCATTCTCCTTCTCTCTCTCATTAGTCTAGGATCTACATGGATCTGGTTTCCTACATAGGTGTTGGTATGTCCCATATCCCCACACCCATCTTCCTCTTCCATAAGTCTTGTTCATGCACAAAACTGATCCCATATTGGGCACAGGATATGTACTCAAAATTTGAATTGCTCTGTTCAAAATGTAGGGAAGAATTAGCAATTCTTTGGGAGAATAATTCTTACTCCATTGCTTTCCATTGGTTCTCTCTGATTTATTTACATCCTTGATGTTTTTTTCAGGCATCTGAAACCATTATAAAGCAGCAAAGAAGGAAAAGCATTAATATACCCACCCTTGGCTATATTATAAAAGGCATCATAAACCCAATTGTTATCTTCTTCTATAACTCACACAAAGAAAGGAAAAGGCAGAGCGGGGGTTTATCTGCTAAGGTGAGATTATCTTGATTTCCACTGGGCCCTGGGGCCCTGAATGAGCTGGACAAGGATCAGAATATAAAACTAAAAGTCCTCAAAGGTCTTCCAAGGATATTTTTTGTCTTCAAATTATTGTGATTCAAAAATGTATTCCAGGGTCATAATAAAATGATTCAAGAGTTATTCATACCTGCACTCTCTGATTACTACAGTGAAGCAAGAATTCATTAATGTTACTTTAACAGGATGTTATTTCATTTACTCAGACAGTATCACTAATAGGGGTCTTAAACATGATCTGGAATTCTGAGAACATTATCTCATTCACCTTGTATATAGAACACCCTTGTAAAAATGCTGCTCCGAAGCAACCCCCTACCATTAAGAAAGCACTTCTTTGAAAAAAATCAAATTTGCTTTTAGAGGAAAATAAACATTTCCACCATAATTGTGTGCATTGTGAATTTTCCACTTATGACTATATGGTGCAGCTTCTAGAAGGTGAGTGCAGTCCTCAGCCATATTCCTTCTCAAGGATTTGATTGTGTGTGTCTGTGTGTTTGTGTTTGAGTGACAATCTGTTACAGTTTTTGGTAAGCTAGAAAGTGTGGTGCTGATTGCAATAGTTACCCTTGTTCTTGCAGTTGGCAGCATAGATTCACAAGGGATAACCTATCCTATTTTGTTCAAGCCCACAGTTGGAGAAATTTGCTTTTATTGTTACCGTGATTCTGCAACAATTATGCAGGCATCTGAGACTTTTCAAATGCTTCAGTCCATTAGTTTGTAAAGCATCAGTAACTCAGGATAAAGTTACTTTTGTCTTTTTAATTAAATATAATTTATCCTCCAACATGATTGGCTGGATTCGTTCCACATTTTTTATATCTCTAGAATCCCAGTGACTTTGGGTATTGTTTTAACCCCATCTGCCATGTTCAAGTTCACTTACTGTATTTATTTTAGAATCATTCTACATTTCCTTTTATTTTATCTTTTCTCTCTTTAAGGATCCCATACAATTTGTTTGTGAGCATTGTGAGGCATGGCACCAGGGTTTGAACTTATGGCCTGTGACTTGCTGGGCACACAATTTAAGCCACTGAGCTGCATTGTGAATGCTGTTTTGTTTTTCTTATGGACTTTGGGTGCTTTAACAAGCTTATGTTAGACAACATAAAATGGGGATAGAATGGAAATGCTTGAGGGAGCCAGACAGATAGTACATCAGGGAAGGCACTTGCCTTGCTTGTTGCTGACCTGAGTTTGCTCCCTGGCATCCATATGGTCCCCTGAGTACCACCAGAAGATATTCCTGAGTGCAAAGACAGAAGTAATCCCTGAGTATTGCTAGGTGTGGCCTGGCCTAAAGACAAAATTAAAAAGTGACATTGCGGGCCCAGAGAGATAGCACAGCATTGTTTGACTTGCAAGCAGCCAATCCAGGACCTAAGGTGGTTCGTTCGAATCCCGGTGTCCCATTTGTTCCCCCGTGCCTGCCAGGAGCTATTTCTGAGCAGACAGCCAGGAGTAACCCCTGAGCACTGCCGGGTGTGGCCCAAAAATCAAAAACAAAAAAAAAGTGACATTTCTTAATTAGCAATGTATGTGCCTGCTTTAGTTTATGACCACATTAAGCTACCAAACAGCCCCAAATCCTTAGAGGCATGTGGCCATTTACATTTATTTTGCCTATTCAGGCAATGTTCACTTGCTGTGCCTCTAGCTAGCTGCTGAATCAATAAGGCAGCTTGATTACTCCTTGCTTGCTCGTGTCTACCTTAGACATGCTCAGGTAGCTTTACATACTAAACACCAAGTGATCTCCAATGAACTAGACTGGCTTGAGAGCACTACACTGGCTCTGGCCAACTTGTCTTTCATGTCATAGCAGGATAGCCAGAGTGTGTTTTCATAGTTGTGGCAAAATACAGAAATAAGCCAGTTTCCCCACACATGCCCCTGTCAGGTCTCTGTGTGCATCACCCTTGAGAATCTCCTATCAGACAAAGCAAACCAAAGACAATAGGAATGAGCAAGTACTGCAACTTTCAAGGGTGACTGGTTAAGGTGAAGAACGGAGTTAGTCCGCATCATCAGTCTTCTGCTTCCATTCAACACTGAGAAAACTTTGTACTGTCCTTGGATCACATCTGCTCTTGCCCTTGCCTTTTGTTCTAAGATTTATTATTTTTTTGTTTCCCCCATCCAGTTTCTTCGCTATTTTCCTAGCCGTTCTCATCAATATTTACCTCCTTTTTGTTGTTGTTTTTGGTTTTTGGATCACATCCGGTGACGCTCAGGTGTTACTCCTGGCTATGTGCTTCAATCGCTCCTGGCTTGGGGGATCATATGGGTCTTTGGGGATTAAACCCAGGTCCTTCCTGGGTCAGCCACGTGCAAGGCAAACACCCTACTGCTGTGCTATTGATCCAGCCCCTTTACCTCCTTTTTCTTGTTTTGGTCCTCTCTACCCTCTGTCGTTTCCAAAAGAAACGTTTCCAAAAGAAAACGAGCCTAAAATTCTCATGCTCATAGATGACTGTTTGAAACGAGTACTTTTTCTTTTCTTTCTTTTCTATTTATTTTTTTTGGGTCCCTGGAGCTCTCATTAACGATTATCTCCTTAGAAAGGGAAATGCTGAAGCCTTTGTTTCTCCAGAAACTTAACAGTGTGGGTGGTTCTGGTGTGGGCAGGAAGAGAGAATCAGACTTAAGTTGTACTAAGGGGGTGTGTGTGCTCTATGAACCAAACACAGAAGCAAAACCTAAATAGATTCCCCCAAGAACATTTTTAAAAGCATTCTCACAAATTTACCAACTGGCAATTTGGACTGGGCTTTTCCTTTTAATTAAGGGTTTAGAATAGACATGGTTGCAGGTGGTATTTTGGTTGGTAGTATGTGGTGATAAGCATTGTTACCATAGATACCCAGAAAGTATTCAACAGAATATCACTTTGGGTTGTAACTTCAAACAATAGCTGTAAAAGTTTTTTACTTCTCATATAGATTTAATTTAAAAGGTAAAAGAGTCAGCTTTATTCATACTGGAATCTGTCACTTAATCTGTCCTTGAAAATATGGCTGAGTGTTCAAAATAGGTCAATTCATGGGTAAGTAAATTTTCTTAATAAGTTCAGCTAGTTCCATTCACAGACTTAGCTTATATTACACTAATTGGATAAAAACTGAGCAAAGTAAGATATATTAAGGTGATTTATTATAAACACTTAATAAAGTTTTAGGGAAAAGAACCTCCCTGTATATAATGCTCATATTGTATGCTCAAATTTGATTCATTTAAGAAAAAACTATGAAAGATTCACATACAATAAGGTACCTCAAGGAGGTTTAAAGCCTTTTTCCTGAAATTCTGTTTCCATGCCCTTGGGACAGGCTTGGCTTGGCTCCATTTGTTTAATTTAAGGAGAAATGATTATTCTGTTTCTCAAAATATACCATGTTTAAGAGAGTAGGAGTTTGATGTGGTTCTCTAGCCCTCTGACCCAAGCCTAATTTTCTGTCAATTAGATTTAAATTTCTTTCTACCTGCCTACTTACCTATACCAATAAATCATTTTCCTATCAGACTTATTGAGCCTAAATGTTCTCATGTAATTCTAGTGTAGTAGTGAGGACTGCATGTCAATGTAGATGAAAGCAACTAATAAAAAATTTTAGAGGATTTGGGGATTATGTCCTCTCCTACATGTGAAGGAAGTGTATACTCTATGATCCTAATCTCTATCCTGTCAATAAATTGTTTAGGTGGATATACCTGGAGATGCTTGGTTAACCATTGGATACTAGTGATTAAACCCAGAAGTGCTATGTTCATAGTAGCTACCACAGCCCTTTGAGACCAACGATGTTGCCCGATCAGTAAGTTCTGAAAGACTATGCAAATATAAGTTTTTTTCACAAACAAATGTTCTGATATAACAGGAAAACTCATAATTTTCTCCAAAGAACTTTCTTCAGTGATACAAATTCTTACATGAACACAAGGGCAGTATTACTAGACAGCAGTGGGAAAAGGAGTGAAATTTCATTTGCTTTTCATTACTACTTTATGAATTTCAAGGCCTTAATAAGTAGACATGATTTAATTGTCATATTTTCTAAAATAGCTCAAAACTTGAGGGACAAGAAGAATTGATGTTACCCAACTAAAACGTTGAGACTACTCCACTGAGTGTTTCTTTTGTTTGTGTGTTTTGAGCCATACTCAGGGCTTTCTCCTAGCTCTATGCTCAGGGATTACTCTCAGCAGGCTCAAGAATATGTGGTGTCTAGGATTAGTGTCAACGATTAAACCCAGGTTGGCTGGTTCAAGGCTAATGCTCTACCTACTATACTATTGCTACAGCATGAAATTTCCTCTTCGTTTTGTTTTTCTTTGTTTTATGACCATAGACAGCAATGCTTAGCAGTTACTTCTGGCTCTACATTTAGGAATTATTTCTAGTGGTGGTCAGGGGATGAAATGAGAAACCAGGGATTGAATCTGAGATGGCAGCATGCAAAACAAGTGCCCTACCAATTGTACTATCGCTCTGGTCTCTGGAATTTCTTTTTATAAATTAAAAAGGTCAGGAAACCATGTATGAGGTATATGGAGCTTGGGCCTATACTTGGGCTTCTTGCATGCAAAGCCTGCACTCAGTCCTTTGAGCTATGTCTCCAGCTCTAATCAGTACAACATTATCCAAAAACAAAATTCATGCACATAAGTTTAGAGATTGTGGTTTCCAACTCTAGATCCATATGCTGATGTTGGTCTGGAGGTGTGTAAAGGCTAGGAACCACTGACCTGACTTCATAAAATGATTCATGAGAGGGACAATGTGCCATCTCTCAAGCAAAAAATAACTTGAAAAAAAACTTGGTCTAAGAAGAAATTTTTTAAAAAGCTGCAGGGCACTGCACTAAATAAAATATTATAAAACAGAAATAAGGTGGGGAGAGGTTATTAGCAAATAAAAGGAAGATTTTTCCCCATCATTTATGGCAGAGCCACTATCCTAGGGAAAATCAGACTGTTTTTTAAAAAATTTTTTTATAAAAAATTTATAAAATTTTTTAATAAAATTTTTATAAAATTGATCTAACTCTAGATTGTTTAGTTTGTGCGCTCGTGCCTTGCCAAGCTTTGGAAACGACTGACTCAAGGGTAGCAGATGCGGTGACTGGAAGCCCCACACCTCTTCACCCAGTGTGGCCAGTCCACCGAGGCACGTCTGTCCCTTCCATATTGTATACTAAACAGGGGGAGATGTGGGAGACCGAGCACCCCACATATCAAAGGAACTCTGAATGAATTTTCCACCGCCTGCCTGATTCAAGCCACAAAAGTTTGCATAGCCCCGAACCAACAGAAAACTCTGCAAATAAATTTAGCTCAGCACAAAGAATCTGGCTTAACCAGATTCCTTAACCTTTCTTTCCATGGAACCTGTTTTTGTAACTGCTCTCAAGCATGTAGTTATAGATATGTTTTTGTAAAGTTTACATTATGATCCTTATTGCTTGCACAAAAGATAGATCTAAATGGAAAATAGGCTAAACAAAAAAAAAAATAACTAAATTTTAATTATACACAAAATTCTCTCTTGGTTCCTTTATCCATATTTTATGTAAAAATCATTGTCACAAAGTATATATCTATATTATATTCATTAAAGCATTTATAATTTCATTATGCTTTTTAAATTCTGTATGAAAATGTTATAAATAAAATTGTTTAAATTGAAATAAAGATATGGCCATGTAAAAAAAAAAGGAAAAAAAAGAAAAAAAAAGATTTATGAGCAGTAAAATAAAACTTTGCCATTAAATTTTTGGGAAGGGGAATATGGCATTGTATTTCTAAACCATTTTCATTATGATAAGAGGCAATAAATTTGTTCTCTTTGAATAAAAAAAATTTTTTTTATAAAATTGATCTAACTCTAGATTGTTTAGTTTGGAATTCAGCTTGGGGAAAAGCTAGAGTTGCAATTATCATATTCTGGTGTCTCAGACAAGGTGACTCCAGTTTGATTGGGCTTGTTTTTCTTTGTTTGTTTGTTTCCTTCCATTAAATAATAGTATTATAGAAGAATCATCATAAGTCTTGCTGGCCATATTTACAATTCTTTGTCATTCTCTTTGATCTGTTCTTGGGCCCCATCCAGTGGTGCTCAGAAATGACTCCTGGTTGGGCTTGGCTCCTACTAGGTGCCAGGGGTGGAACCTGGGATGGCCTTGTGCAAGGCAAGTGTCCACTATACAATCGCTCCAGCCTCACATTATTTTTCTTGTGGTAAGAACTTTTAAGATGTTCTCAGCAACTTTCAAATATATAGTACTGTATAACAAATTATAGTCACTCTTCTGTACTTTTTATCCCACAAATTTGTATTTTATTATAAGAATTTGTATTATTGAAATTTTATTACTGGTATGTACCCACGTCAAAATTCAGAATTCACACTGAAAGGCAAAATGTATTTATTTGGGATCAAGGGACTGTAATTCTAGATATAAAGATTTATATACAAAGACGAAAACATGCCCCCTAGAAGAAAAAAGTTTATGCTAGATTGTTTTCTTTTTCTTTTTTGGGGGGGCTCACATCCAGTGATGGATGTGCAGTGCACTCAGGGGTCACTCTTGGTGCTCAGGGGATTGGGAATATGGGATTTGTCTGTTTCTACCTCAATCTTTATGCATTGTTTCTCTTTGGATCTTTGAATGTAGAGCCTTGTATAGGCTTGAAAACAGAATACTCCATCTTCCAGGTGTGAAATTTTTCCTCAGATAAAAGGCTTGATTGGATAGAAATAAACACTCTTTCCTTTTGTTTTCTGGAGCTCCAAGAAGCAGCTTGGATTTTCAGCTGGCTGATAGAAGTATATGGTATCAAGGAGATCTCTTCCAAAACCTTTCCTCATCACATGCAGACTATTCTCTGACTCATGACCCGCGGCTCTCCAGTTTTACATGGATGGAACCTGAGGAATTAGTTCAATATAATGGCACCCAGGATGGGGACAAAACCAGACCTTGGTCAGATGATTTCATGGCTTTCTGATTGAGTTTTACCATTATGGATTTGTGGATTTGTCTCTCATTAGTTTGGAGATGTCTCTCATTGGAGATGGGACTAGGAACATGGAATATACAGATATTATAATCTGTTTGATGGGAATTTGTATGAGGGTTTTTTTTGATATGTTAAAGTATAAGACTTATGAGATAAAGAAAATGCAGGCATAAAATTTTGATTTATCACAGAAAGTGTCTGGTGTACTTTTCAAATACTCTGATTTATCTCAGAAGGTATCTGAGGTGGTTTTGGATTTTTCTGAGAGTCAGAAAAGGCTTCACTGAAAATATTTTCTCATCGTGACACACAGTCGATCTGGTCCTACACCGCCACCTATTAGCGATGGGCCAGAAGACATCATAGTTCCAACAGCTAGCATGGGTCAGATAGGCCCTATTTTGGAAACTGTAGAGAATCATACAAATAAAAATCCCAAAACGCTGCTTTTATACAAGAAACTAATGTAGCCCAATCAGCTGGGGCAAAGGGCAGATCTGTAAGCACCAACACTCCCTCCACCACAAACGTATAGGGAATGTGGTACAGATCCTATGCCTTCCCTACAGACTTCCAGGGCGAATAGGCATATCCATTATTTCCCCAAAACAACTAGTCATAAGAGCGATTGGCATAAATACAGATTAATAAAAAAGGAACACCACTGGAAAAAATATCTGACCAAGAGGGCAAGTTATTAAAGGAATTGGCAATGAGACGAACTTAGGAATAAATTTTCCCAACCAAGAGGATAAAATAGCCTTAACCTATGAAGATTTAAATATACATAATCTCAATAGGTTTAAGAAAGTATGCATGGAATTTAGGCCTTTAGCCCAATACTGCTTTTAACACCTTGGTACCTGGAATCATGAGGCAAATTGAACTCAGAGGATTTAGAAGCAGGTCTGTCTCAACTCAACTCAATATTTATAATGGATAATGTATTTCCATAATCTGGGTCTGGATAGACTTAAAAAATTAGTTCACTCTGGAAAGATGTTTGCAGGTATCCAATTGAATTACAAAGTACTTGTAGGGGAAGAAAAATATAGAGATGAGAGTTAGCAGGCTAGATTACAACATGCTGTTTAAGGATGATTGGGGATCTCACTTTAGAGTCTTGGAAAAAAGTTGATTCGGAAGCCAAATATATCAGTAGCTATGCTAAGAGTATTCAGGGAGAAACAGAGCCATATGGAGATTTTGTAGGTAGATTACAAAATGCAGTTGAGAGACAAGTAGAGGATATAGACTCTTGAAAATGTCTGATAAGAATTATAGCAATTGATAATGCTAATGGACAGTGTCAAGCTATATCATACCCTATAAGAGAAAAGGAGGATGTAATGATGTAATGTATGCTTGTAGAAAAGCCATCATTACTATTGAGCCTGGATAGCTTAGTAGAGGTAGCCTTGATAGCTTGGTAGAGAAGGGACTTTTACTCTCAGAGTCCTGTGTCTATGCCCAATGTTGGGTGCCATTATATTGAACTAATCACTCAAGTTCTACCCCTGAAGCTCTGGTGAGCCATGGGTCATGAGTCAAAGAACAGTTTGTAAAATAATTCACACACACATGATGTAATGGAAAAGTTCTCCACATTAACATACACTCCTATCAGCCAGCAGAAATTCCAAGTCACTTCCTGGAGCTGCAGAAAACAATACGAAAAGAGAGTTTATTACTATAAATCAAGCTTTATATCTGAGGGAAAAACACACCTGGAAGGTGGAACATTTGGTTGTTACACCTATCCAAGACTCTATATTCAAAGATCCAAAGAGAAACAATGCATAAAGATTGAGGTAGAAACAGACAAATCCCACATCAGACCATATCCGTGCCAAGTATGAAACCTATGTTGGATATATGCAAGGCAAACACCCTACCTGTTATACTATTGTTCTGAACACTGGGAAGGAGTTGTCTTGGGACACAAAGAAAAAGAGTCAACAAAAGATTCAATTAGTGACAGTTGCCAATTCCACAAAGAATATGAAAGAAAAAACATTTGAATTTCTCCATTATCATTAATTCTGACACAATAGTTTACTTGAGATTTTCTTAAAACAATAGGTTTTGGCTAAGTACAAAGGGCTTTATCACCTGGTTAGAGGACTCGGGCCCAACAGCCTTTCTTACAGGGCATATTCACCATGTGAGGAGAGGGGTAGGCTACCAGGGTAACAACCTCCAATGTTGTCCAATGTTGGGAGATGGTATGAAATGTTGAGGATTGATGCCAGAGGGAGCTCTTTCCAGCCACATTTAGGAAGTAGGAAAAAAGAGAGAATAATGTGTTCAAGAGAGAGTACTGGTTTGTTCCAAAGGTGTAGAGAACCTCAATATATATCTCAGCATGAAAGTATGAAAGTGTGGGCAAATGGCAAAATTTGTGAACTCTATTCTCTGCTGTGCTGTGTCCGGGACATTGAACCTCCCACCCAGATTTTTCCCATTTGGGCACTTATTCAAAGGTAAGCTGTCTCTGCCCACAAAGGGCAGTGCCAGAGGAGCTCAGCCACTCTGATTAGCTCACTGCCTCGCACATCTTCTAGCCAATGAACCCAACCATAACACATTAAACACACACACACACCAAGATTGACAATGAGGAAACAACACAGGCCAAAACCATGCATAGAAAATGGAGATAGAGGGGCCGGTGAGGTGGCACTAAAGGTAAGTTGTCTGCCTTGCAAGTGCTAGCCAAGGAAGGACTGCAGTTCAATTCCCCGGCGTCCCATATGGTCCCCCCAAGCCAGGGGCAATTTCTGAGTGCTTATCCAGGAGTAACCCCTGAGCATCAAACGAATGTGGCTGAAGAACCAAAAAAAATGAAGAAATAAAATGAAGATGGAAGGTCTAATGAACAGAAATCTGAAGCATATTCATAAAATACAAAGAAAGCATAGATTGAGCTGAATGGACCACAAATAAGAATCAAAAGAACATGAAGAGAGAAATCAGAAAATTCCAAACTGAAATAACAGGTTTGAAAAATTCAGTAGATGAAATGAAAACCACGACAAAAACCTTCTCCAACAGATTAACAGCAGCTGAGGATAGAATCAGTGTGCTGGAAGATAAGATGCATAACAACTTCATACAACAGAAGAGATTGGAAAAGAACCTTAAATCAAATGATCAATGAAAAAAGTTCTCAAATAATGTGAACAGATGAAAATAGAAGTCTTTGATCATGATGAATGATCTTCTTGATGAGGCATTGAATCCTATTTGCCAGAACTTTGTTGAGGAGCTTTGCATCTGTGTTCATCAGGGATATTGGTCTGTAATTTTCTTTTTTGGTAGCATCTCTGTCTGGTTTAGGTATCAAGGTGATGTTGGCTTCATAAAAGCTATTTAAAAGTGTTCCCATTGTTTCTATTTCATGAAAGAGTTTGCCAGGATTGGTAGTAGTTCCTCTTGAAAGGTTTGAAAGTGAATCCATCTGGGCCTGGACTTTTGTTTTGGGGCAGACATTTGATTACCATTTTAATTTCACCAATAGTGATGGGGTTGTTTAGATGTGCTTCATACTCTTTATTCAAACATGGGAGGGGCCTTTCTATACACCAATAATAATAGGGAAGAAATGGATATTAAGAAAACAACCTCATTCACATTAGTGCCACACAAACTCAAATATCTTGGAGTCAACTTGACTAAAGATGTGAAGGACCTATACAAAGAAAACTATAAAACCCTGCTCCAATAAATAAGAAAGGACACACGGAAATGGAAACACATACCCTGCTTATGAATTGGCAGGATTAAAATCATTAAATTGGCAATACTCTCCAAAACATTGTAAAGATTTTACGCGATCCCTCTAAAGATACCTATGACATTCTTCAAAGAAGGGGATCAGGCGCTTTTGAAATTTATTTGGAACAATAAGCACCCTCGAATAGCCGAAGCAATTATTGGGAAAAAGGATATGGGAGGCATTACTTTGCCCAACTTTAAACTGTATTACAAAGCAATAGTTATCAAAGCAGCATGGTATTGGAATAAAGACAGACCCTCAGATCAGTGGAATAGACTTGAGTACTCATAGGATGTTCCCCAGACATACAGTCACCTAATCTTTGATAAAGGAGCAATAAGTCCTAAATGGAGCAAAGAAAGCCTCTTCAAAAAGTGGTGTTGGCACAACTGGCTAGCCACTTGCAAAAAAGGGAACTTAGACCCCCAGCTATGAAAATCCAAATGGATTCAAGATCTCGATATCAGACCTGAAACCATAAGGTATATAGAACAACACGTAGATAAAACACTCCATGACATTGAGACTAAAGGCATCTTCACGAAGGAAACTGCACTCTCCAAGCAAGTGAAAGCAGAGATTAACAGATGGGAATATATTAAGCTGAGAAGCTTCTGCACCTCGAAGGAAATAGTGCCCAGGATACAAGAGCCACTCATCAATTGGGAGAAACTATTCACCCAATACCCATCAGATAAGGGGTTAATATCCAAAATATACAGGGCATGACAGAACTTTACAAGAAAAAAACACATCTAATCCCATCAAAAAATGGGGAGAAGAAATGGGTAGAAACTTTGATAAAGAAGAAATACAAATGGCCAAAAGGCACATAAAAAAATGCTTCACATCACTAATCATCAGGGAGATGTAAATCAAAACAACTATGTGGTACCACCTCACACCACAGAGATAGGCACACATCACAAAGAATGAGAACAAGCAGTGTTGGCATGGATGCGGTGAGAAAGGAACTCTTATCCACTGATGGTGGGAATGCCGACTAGTTCAACCTTTTGGAGTGCAATACGAAGATTTCTCCAAAAACTGGAAATTGAGCTCCCATAAAATCTAGCTACACCACTCCTAGGAATATACCCTAGGAAAACCAAAATACAATACAAAATCCCTTCTTTACACCTATATTTATTGCAGGACTACTTACCATAGCAAGACTCTGGAAACAACTAAGATGCCCTTCAACAGAAGAATGGCTAAAGAAACTGTGGTACATATACACAATGAAATATTATGCAGCCATCAGGAGAGATGAAGTCATGAATTTTTCGTACACATGGATGTACATGGAATCTATTATGCTGAATGAAATATGTCAGAGAGAGATAAAGACAGAATGGTCTCATTCGTCTATGGGTTTTAAAAAAAATGAAAGACATTTATCAACAATTTTCAGAGACAAAAGAGAGCAGGGCTGGACGTTACAGCGCACCCCATGAACCTCACCACAAAGAGTGATAAGTTTAGTTAGAGAAATAACTACATTGCGAACTATCCCAACAATGAGAATATATGAGGGAAATAGAAAGCCTGTCTAGAGTACAGATGGGGGTGGGGAAGGGAGGAGGGATATTTGGGACATTGGTGATGGGAATGTTGCACTGGTGATGGGGGTGTCATCTTATTTGACTGAAACCCAACCACAATCATGTTTGTAACCAAGGTGTGTAAATAAAAAATATTAAAAAAATAAAAAAATAGAAGTCAACAAAAACAACATAAGCATCAGAGAATCAAGAAAAATTTCCAAGGAAGTATCAACAGTCAGGAACATTATTTACAGTAGAATTTTTATTTACAAGAATGCCTCAAGGCCAGAAGGAAGTGGTGGGATATAGTGACAAAACTCAATAAAATGAATGCTTTTTCTAGAATACTGTACCCAGCTGATGCACTTTCAGGTTCAAAAAAAATATGCACAGTTTCACAGATAAACAACAGCTTAGAAACTTTAGAGAATCAAAAACAGCTTAAAAGAAAAACATGAAAAATTCTAATTTAAGACAAGACAGACCAACAGACACACCAAACTACTACACAAATATGACAATAAATCACACGACAGTTATCTCTCTCAACTTCATTGTACTAAATGTACCAGTTATTAGACACAGAGTGGCAAAATGAATCAGAAAGCTGAATCCAACATTCTGCTGCCTTCACGATACATATCTAAATAATGGCAACAAATATAGACTCAAAATCAGTTTTTGGAGGAAATTTGTCCAAGCAAACAAATCCATTATAAAGCTGGAATGAACATATTAAAAACAGATCACACAAAATTTAGACTCAGAAAAGTTATAAGGGACAAAGTTGGACATTATGTAATGATCAAGGGATATGTCCAACAGAAGAAATCACACTTCTAAACCTATATGCACCCAATGAGGGACCAGCAAAATATTTAATATTATTGTTGACAAATCTGAAAGAAGACATCAAGATAACACAATAATAATGGGAGCCCTCAACACTGCCATATCACCTTTGATAGGTCAACCAGGCATAAATCCAACAAGAATGTACTAGATATTCTAGCTTTGAAAGGAATAATGGAAGAAGATTGCCTAGTAAATATATATCAGGCATTCCATCCCCAGAAAACTGGATACACACTATTCTGCAATGCACATGTGTCATTCTTCAGGACAGACCACATGCTGTCACATAAAACATGCCTCCATAAAAATCAAGGGGATATAGATTGTATAGACTATATTTTCAGATAACAGTGCACTAAAATTAGAAGTGAATAAAGGGAAACAGAAGGAAAACTAACACCTGGAAATAAAACAGCTCAGTTCTTAACAACCAGTGGGTTGAGATGAAATCAAAGAAGAAATCAAAACTTCCTGGAAATAAATGCCAATTAAGACACAAATTATCAGAATTTATGGGACACAGCAAAAGTGGTACTAAGAGGAAAATGTGTATCATTTCAAGCACACATCAGGAAGGAAGAAGGTGCCTACCTAAAAATCTTAATGACAGAACTTAAAAATGAGAAAATGATCAACAAAATGAACCAAAAATATGTAGGCAGAAGGAAATAACAAAGCTTAGAGCAGAAATAAATGAGGTGGAAATGCAAAATAACAATCCCAAAGATCAACAAAAGTAAAAGTTCGTTCTTTAAAAAAATAAACAAGATTTATATATCAGTAGCAAAACTCACAAAGAAAAGGAGAGAGAAACTTAATAAACTAGATAAGAAAGGAAAAGGTGGACATCACTACAGATACTGCAGAGATTCAAAGGGTAATCAGACACTACTTTGAGAAACTCTATGCCATGAATCATGAGAACCTAGAAAAAAAAGGATAAATTCTTGGAGTCTTATAATCTTCCACGCTTAAACCAGAATGATCTAGCATATCTGAACAGACCCATCTCTACTGAGGAAATTAAAGTGTTAATCAAGTCTTTCCCAAAACAAAAGCAGAACCCAGAGGGATTTACTAATTAATTCTTTCAAAATTTTCATGAGGAACTACTACCAATTCTTTTCAGGCTCTTTCATGAAATTGAAGAACCAGGAACCATTCTAAATGTTTTTATGAGGTTAACATTACCCTGGTAACCAAACCATACAGAGATGCTGCAAAAACAAGAACTACAGACCAATATATCTGATGAACACAGGTGCAAAGATCCTCAACAAAATTATGGCCAATAGGATCCAACACCTCATCAAGAAGGTCATACACCACTACCAAGTAGATTTCATTCCAGGAATTTAAGGATGGTTTAAGATACATAAATCAATCTAAATAGTACTATATTAACAAAAGAAAAAATAACCATATGAACGGATCATATGATTGATGCAGAGGGAGTATTTATAAGATCCAACACCCATTCTTGATAAAGACTGTCATCAAAATGGGAATGGAAGGAACTTTTCTCAACATAGTCAAGGCCATCTACCACAAGCAAATGCAAATATTATTCTTTTTTTTTAAGTTTTACTGTATTTTTAATCAGAGAATGCCAGAAAATGAAACAAATGTTTTAAATGGTTAATAGTTTTTAAGATATCAAATATCCATAAAGTTAAAAATCACCAGTCACCTACATATTTTCGAGTAGTAAACATTTCAGAAATGTAATAAGCCTCTAGTCAAAAGTCACACCTTTCTGAAATGCAGTTACACAACAAAAACAAAATTAAAAATTATTAGAAAGAATTTGGTGCCTTAAAATAATGTTAAAGAGAAGTTTTCAAGTGCAAAAGATGTTTAGATTTTTATTTTATATTACCAGACAGAAAATTTGGGGTCTTTACTGGTTCCAAACTGACTACAGTTATAAGAGAATTATGTTACCATTTATAACCTTCAGTCAGAACAGAACCAGTGCACTCTTGCAGTAGAATGTAGCTTTAAAATGTGCCATACAATATTTAAAATGATTAAACTGAAGCCGCATAGTTCAAATCTGGTGGTAAATTTAGTTCCTGAGTTAGCTTTTACGTTTTTCATCACTTGACTACTTAGTACCTTTAAATCGCTTGCTACATATCTCTGAATCAGTAACTATAATAATGTAAATAAAAGTAAACAACTTTTTTCACTGATTTCATTAAAATATATCAAACATGGTTAAATCTTATTTTCTGTCTATCTGGATAATTTATATTTGCATTGTAAAACAGAACAGCCTCACCACGAGTTACATTCCAATTATTTCACCTAAGTGAAGAAAAACTGAAAGTCAAAGTGTAAAAATTGGATAGTTAAGCAGCTCTTACATGTTTATCCCTTTTAGAGACCTATGATGCCCTTTCTTAATTATGAATCTGAAAGCAACATTTATAGTCCTTGTGAGCCAATAAAAAGCATTCTGCTGTCTACTCCAGGCAGTGGTTAGGGGACCTTGAGGTGCCAGGAATCAAACTAATGTCAGCCATATGCAAGGCAAGTACCGAAACCCTGTGTCTTCTCTCCAGCTCACGTAATTTAATTTACAGTATCTACTGAAAGAATAAGTTTTCTTTAGAATCATGGTCCATGGTCTGGAAAAAGAATTGAGATGTGTTAATTTTATTTAGACCAATAAAACATTTGGGGAAGCTGCAAGGCAAAACAGGGAGGAGAAATAGCAAAAAGGTTGTAATAAAAACCTCCCTTGTAAACATCTCTCTTTTCCTCCTAGATTTGAAAGCGTTGTCTAAGTTTTAAAAATTTCCAGCAGACGTTTTGGCCATATATCCTACAAAATCACCTCTATTTCAGCTAGAATGCTTGTTGTTAAAGAATATCCTGTTGGTCAGATGAGAGGTAGTGACATTTTATTCTCTCAGTGCTGAGCTAAAATTCCCACACATCTGGCTTATGAGTTACAAGGGGAAAAGCATATAAGCACCATTGTACACTCTTCATGTTTGGTATTTCAAGTCACCTATAACTTCATTTGCCATTGGCAGCTGACAATCGTCACTGTGTAAACACTGAAAGCAATGGGTATCGTTACTATTCTTTATCTAGACATGGTGGACCAACATCGTCTTTCAGAAATGAAGCAGCTTTCCTCCCGTTCTTCTGAACATGATCTTCATTCATTTTCTCCAAAGCTTCAATCTCAGCCAAGAAATCAGCTTCATTATCTGCAGAGATGTTTAGGCCTGAAACTGCATTGAAGAGCTCCCGTTCATTCAGGGCTTCCTTTACTCCTCCTTTCTGGAAAAACTGCGAGACATTTCTACAGTCACGAAACAAGAACTCCAGGCCATGAGGATGGGTTGGTTCTACAGACTGACTGACATCAATCAACCAAACCTTCCCTGCATGCCACAGCATGTTATACTCACTGAGGTCAGCATGTACTAGTGTGCACTCATTATATAACTGCTGCATCAAATGAACTGTTTGATAGTAGGCATCTGTCATTTCTTCACTACTGAGCTTTACTTCTTTTAATTTAGGGGCTGGAACTTGATCATGGCCAATAAAAGACATAACTAAAATGTGTTTCTTGAGCAATACCACTGTTGGAAAAGGAATTCCAGCTCTCTGCATTCTTGTAAGATTGTGCATTTCTTTTTCTGCCCACATGCGGATGATCTTACGTGGATTTAGTTTACTGAAGCGATCTTTAAACCTGAAGTCATCTTTAATATATTTGTCACGATTCTTAAATTCATTAAGAGTTGTTTTAAAAACCTTGATGGCACATTCTGTAGGTATTACTTTATTATCTTCCTTGTCATCCTCCATGCTCCCTCCATATGCATGAAAGACAACAGATTCCTTTCCTGTACTAATACAGCCGGTGATTGTTTCCAACATTCCAGAATTGATCATTTTATATAAAAGCAAACGTGTCTTAGGATCAACTGCTTTTTCAGCAGTAGAATGTTCTTTTCTCTCATGGAGGCGGGCACTTCGACGTTCTTCTGAGTAGGCATGTTGTTTTAAAGCATTGAAAACATGGTTTGACAGCTTTAAATCCATTCCAATTCCATCTCCTACCTGAAACCCTGGTGCAAAATTTTCCATTCTGGCTGTATTCTTTCTTCCACATACTACTTCATCATGTTTTGTGGTGATGTCTTTTCCTTTTCCAATAAAACCCTTTTTGGGTGTAGGAACTGGTTTTGCTGCTCTGTAGGGATCATCGCGAGTATCCTGCCAGTCAACCTCATCTTCAGAGCTATCACTGTCTTCATAAGGATGCACTTTTCGATAATTTTCAAAGGAAATGGAGACTTTGCTATCTCCATTGAATTTTTTTTCTTCACGCCTAAGCTGTGCATCATATTCTCTGTCAAATTCCATCTGTAGCATCTGAGCCAGCATTAGGTCACTGGAAGTGTCATTGTTTTCTCCAGTAATAAATGGTCCTTCAGCAACATCCACTTCAGGGAAAGCAGCAGTTTCTTCTTCTAATTGCAATTCTTTGGCCAATTGTTCACTCATTACATCAGCTAAAGAACAAGATGTACTTTGAGAGGTAGCCCATGGACACTTGCCGGGTCCCCAGGACGCTGCTGGCCCGGGCTCAGGCGATGACACTTTGACCAGATCCATGGGAGGAGACGGAAGCCGACGACAAAGAGGAGAGAGGGCAGAGGAATGGCAGTGCAGGGAAGTGGCCTCCGTCGAGGAGAGAGGTGGCAGGACGGGGCGGGGGACGAAGGCTTTGCTGGTGCCAGAGCTGGAGATGACAGATGGCGGCGGCGCCGGCTGTGTCCGGCGCAAATATTATTCTTAATGGAAATAAGCTAAAAGCCTTTCGTTGAAAATCTGGTAAAAAGGCAAGGCTGCCCTCTCTTACCATTCCTATTCAACATAGTACTGGAAGTTCTTGCCGTAGCTATTAGGCAAGAAAAATATATCAAATGCATCCACATAGTAAATGAAGATGTTAAGCTCTCACTGTTTGCAGATGACATGATATAATGTATTTAGAAAACTATTAAGCAGTAGTTCTCAAACTACGGCCCGTGGGACACATATTGTATTTGTTCTCATTTTGTTTTTTCACTTCAAAATAATATATATGCACTGTGCATAGGAATTAGTTCATAGTTTTTGTTTTTACTATAGTCTGGCCCTCCAATGGTCTGAGGAACAGTGAACTGGCTTCCTGTTTTAAAAGTTTGAGGACCACTGCTGTAAAGACTACCAAAAAGCTTCTTGAAACAATAGATTCATATAGAAAAATGGCAGGCTACAAAATTAACATTCAAAAATTAATGGCCTTCTTATACACCAATAATTTTAGAGGAAAATGGAACTTAAAAAAGCAATCCCATTAACGTTGCCACACAAACTCAAATACTTTGTAGTCAACTTAACTAAAAAAGGTAAAGGACCTATATAACAAAATACAAAACACTGCCTCAAGAAATAAAAGAGGACACAAGGAATTGGATACATATACCCTGCTCATGAATTGGGAGGATTAACATCATTTAAATGGCAACACCCCCACAAAGCATGGATTTAATGCAATCCATCCAAGGACATCCAAGAACATGAAATTCTTCAAGGAAGTGGATCAAACACACTGGAAATTCATTTGTAGCAATAAATTATACTACAAAGCAATATTTATTAAAACAGTTTGGTATTTGAATAAAGACAAACCCTCAGATCAATGTAATAGACTTGAACATTCAGAGAATCTTCCCCAGACACACAAAAATTAATATCTTTGATAAAGGAGCAAGAAATAATGGAGCAAGGAAAGCCTCTTCAACAAGTGATGTTGGGATAACTGGTCAGTTACATGCAAAAAAAAGTGAACTCATGCTTAACTCATGCTTAAAAAAAGCTAACACCATGCACAAACATCAAATCCAAATGGATTAAAGACATTAAAATCAGACTTGAAACCCAAAGGTATATCGAACAATACATAGATAAAATACACATGACATTAAGATTAAAGGCATCTTCAAGGAAAAAACAGCATTCTCCAAAGAAGTGGAAGCAGAGATAAACAGTTGGGACTATAGTAAGCTGAGAATTTTCTGCACCTTAAAATAAATAGTGTCTAGAATACAAAGGCCACCCAAAGATCAAAAAATAGGGAGAATAAATGAACAAAAACTTCCTCAAAGAAGAAATCAGAATGGCAAAAAGGCGCATGAAAAAATGCTCCACATCACTAATAATCAGGGAGATTCAAATAAAAACAACCATAAGGTACCATCTTATGCCACAGAGACTGGCACATATCACAAAAACCAAACAAACAAAACAAGAACAATCAGTGCTGGTGGGGATGTGGAGAAAAAGGAACTCTCATTCACTACTGGTGATAATTCCATCTAGTCCAACCTTTATAGAAAACAATATAGAGATTCCTCAAAAAACTTGAAATTGAGGTCCCATATGATTCAGCTATACCACTCAAAGGGACACAAAAACACAATACAAAAATGTTTTCTGCACACCTATATTCATTATAGCTCTATTTACAATGGCCAGAATCTGGAAACAGCCCAGCTGACCTCAACAGATGAATGGCTAAAGAAACGGTGGTGTGTGTGTGTATGTATATATATATTGTATAATGCAGCCATCAGGAGATATGAAGTCATGAAATTTTCCTATACATGGATGGGAAGGTTGCACTGATGAAAGGGTGTTCTTTTTATCACTGAAACCCAACTACAAACATGTTTGTAAACATGTTGCTTAAATAAAGATATTATTTTTTTAAAAAAAGAAAGTATGAAAGTGCATATCTCAAGAGGAAAGATGCAGGTGACATGTGCATAAGCTGGCAACACAAAAATACACTCTTTTTTGTTTCTAGTTAACTTTTATAGGGTTTCTCCCAACATGCCCCATATATGGTTTTCTTCGTAGGTAAGACTCCATTGCCAGGGTGGTTACCTAGAGGAAAGAGTTGAGGATAATTGATCTTCTTTGACATTCCATTCCTTGCCTTTGTTCCCACTGGAGCTTATCTTAGAGGTGGTATTTAGCCTTCTCTGGCCTGCAAAGGAACTGGGTAAGTATCTTATGGTGACAGGGGCCAGGGGCAAGAGGTGGCACTTCTGACAGTGATGCTGTGTGCAGTTTCAGTCTAGTAAAATGGTGGCTCCTCTTTCAGAATCCATCTCCTGTTTTTTGTATCCCAAGAATTTTTATTACATCTCAATAATACATTGCTGGGAGGGGGGCTTTCCTAAGTGCCTGCCTGCCTCAGGATCTCACTCAGAGCCTCCCACATGTCAGGTTTCCTTAATCATATTCCTGTCCTCAGCTCCATTTTTAAATGGCTTCACAGTGAGAAGTGTGATGTCAACTTTCAATTGTATCTTGTCATCTACTTCTGTCCCCAAATGTCTCGCTCTGACAGACACCAGTTTGTACATTTTTATGAATTCAAGTTTTTGTGTTTGTTTAGATTACACAATTTAGTGAGATCACACTGTATTTACCTTTCTTTATTTTATGTATTTCATTTAATACAATGCCCTCAAGAAACACTTAGTCTTATGACTCATAAAAAATGAAGCAATGAATATAGCAGTGCAAATGTTTTTTTTTTTTTTTTTTTTTGGAATTAGTGGTTTTTGTTTCCTTTTGATAAATACCACTTAGAATTGTTAGATCATCTGGAATTCTGTTGTCACTTTATTTAAACAAGTGATTAGTTATTGTAAAAGGTTCATTTAGGCATATGCAATGTGGAATCAACCTCAAATGCCTAACTCAACTCCATCAGAATTAACCTGCCTAACGGTCTTAGAAGGACTACAAATATGAGTTTCTTATGGCTTCTCACTTGAGAATGATCCCAAGTACTAGAACCTTCGCTGCTTTGTGATTTCTTTGTAGTGTTTTTTAGAGTCTTGGTAGACACCTAAACGGGTCCTTTCATTTTGAGACTCTTCATTTCTCTGACCAAGTTAGCAGAACACTTTGGGAGATTTTCGGTTGCAGTTGATTAGAGACATTTGCATTCAGTGAATTGCCAATTTCGCTTCCAAGAGTGTGTTGATGGTATCTTTAAAAGTCATTGCTTCTTTGAGACTTCCGGGTCAACTTGTTTATCAGTGAGTAAAAATAATATTGAGGCTGGATTAGACAGACACATAGGAGCCCCCTTCCCTCTGTCAATGACGCTTTTTTTTTTTTTTTTTTTGCAAAAAGCTGGTTTTATTCTTTTGCCTTTTAAGGAGGGTGGGAAAGAACCTTAGTAATCGTGCTCAGGGGCCTATAGACAACTTCTTGTCTTTGAGGGTCCAAGAATGAGATGTTACTCGGGCCCTGAGGCACCATGAACCACCAGGGCCAACAGGGCTATATCCAATGCTGCTTGAGAGGCCACGTAGTGCCAGAGGCCCAACCAGTTTGGGCATATACTAAGTGTGCTCTCAACTATTATATTCCACCTGCCTCAATTTTTAGTTATTTCAGGAACTTCTATACTGTTTTCCATGGTAGTTATACTAACTTACATTCCAATTAACCTTTGTTGCTACTGAGCTACCCTCACAGGCCCCAGTGTTTAATTGATTTCAGCAATGTGTTCCAATTATCATCACACATATTTTATCCATGCCTTCTACAATGTATTCTTTTTAGGGCAGGGGGTTGTTTTGGGGCCACATCCAATGGAGCTCAGAGTTTCTCATGGCTCTGCACTCAGAAATTGCCCCTGGCAAGCTCAGAAAATTTTTGGATGCTGGGAATTGAACACAGGTCTGTACCAAGTTGGGTACATGCAAAGCAAACGCCCTACCACTGTGCTATTTCTCTGGCCCCTACAATATTCTTAAGTATAGTATCTTAATGAAAGTATAAATAAAATAATTTTCATAATTTATATTTTTAATATAATAATTTTATTGTGACCAAAGAGTGAATAACAAATCTTTCACAGTAGTATTTAAGGTATATAGTGACAATGAATCAGGGATGGCCATTCCCACCACCAGAATTGTCCTCCTCCCTCCACCCCTTTTCCCAGCATGTGTCTCATATCTCCTCTTTGTCCCCCAGAGTGCTAGTAAAACTGTTCCCCCCGTATATAGCTTGTTGTAGATAGGGTATCAATTCTGTTGTTGACTTTAGATTTGATGCTTAAGTTGAATCATTTTTTAATTCCACTCAATATGGCTGTTTGGTCCTGGTACCATTCATTTTTAATTCCTCCACAATTCATGATGTAGAACAAGATGTTTTACATTTTGTAGTTCTACTGGAAGGGGGCAAAGGATAAAAAGATAGCAGCTACCAAAAAACTAAAGAGCACCCAGCAGCAACGAATTACCAAATAATAACCACAAGAGTGAAAAAGGAAGGAAAAGAAAAAAGAAGAGAAAAGAGAAGTAAAAAAGAGAAATAAGAGAGAAAAAATAAAAAAGGAGTGCTGGTGTGGCAAGGTTTTGTGCCCCACCCTTTTTTTGCATAGGCACAGTAAGTATTGGTGAAGTAAGAAAGGGAATTCCTTTGGCCTAAGAGTTTGAGGGTTTCTCCACCCTTGAAGCATACTGTCATGGGAACAACTACTGGCGCTGTACATGCTCATTACCTCCCCCCAAAGTCTTTATTGTGATGCCAGGAAATTTCCGCTCAATTGTAGATGATAAAATCAGTCCTTTGTAGCTAGAGGTCTTGGTATTTGCACTGGTCATAGGACAAGGTCTAGGATAGAGTTCTTATGGTTCTAGAAGTTCTGTTTCATCATTGTTGTAATCAGTCTTCTGTAATGAGTGGTCTTTTTTTACTCAGATTCTAGGCCAAAGCCTTGGATAGAGTCTTCCTAGATCTGCACAGTCTCCATTGTCAAAGTCAAGCCTCTGTGATTCGAGATCTTGATTTTTGTACAAGTCCTAAGTTACAACCCAGGGTTAGGTTTTTCTTATTGGTCGCAGGATAAGTTCTGCCCAGTCATGGTTGTCAAAGTCAGCCTTATGAGTTAGCGCTCTTGGTTCTAGCACAGATCGAAGGACATCAAGTCTTCTTATTTCCTCTTTCCATTAGGTGATAGGACAACCTGCTCTTAGATCAACTTGTCATTTCCTCATTGTCAGGATGTCATATCAGAAATGGCACAAGTTGGTGCCAGAGCAGTGTTAGAAATTTCCCAGTTAAGTTTGTTTCTTGGTGTTGTTGCAGGGAGCTCTATCAGTTCTACATCTGAGATATGGGGTTCAGAGTTAGACTAACACTGTCCAATCTGATGGAGACTAAGTTGTATCCACATGACACATGTTCAGGGTGGGAGGCGTCCCTGTGCTATAAAGATTGAATTCATATCCCTAGAATATAAGATCTTTACTCTAGCGGGGAGGAGCATGGGAGGAGGCCGGGCAGATATCTGACTTATGGTTCCTTCTGATCCTGAGGCCAGATCTTCCCAGGTATGGGGTTAGGGGACACCCCACGCCGGAGGCCTTCTCCCTAGCTTGGGGTGTGCTTGGAGGCTTGGCAGGCCCACAGCCGTTCCCCTAATTTCTCCCCTGGAATCCAGGCCTTCCCTGGGTGCCAGCTCAGGTGGCCAGAAGTGGTTCCAGGTGGACTCTTTAGGGATCCTCAGGATTCCCTCAACCCTACTCTAGGGGGGAGGAGTATGGGGAAGAGGTTGGAGAGATATCTGGCTTCTGGTTTCTTCTGATCCTGGAAGCCAGCTCTTCCCAGGTATAGGGTTAGGGGATACCCCATGTCGGAGGCTTTCTCCCTAGCTTGGGGGATGCTGGGAGGCTTGGCAGGCCCACAGCTGTTCCCCTATTTCTCCCCTGGACTTCAGGCCTTCACTGGGTGCCGAATCATGTGGCCTGAAGTGGGTTCCAGGTGGACTCTTTAGGGGTCCTCAGACTTACCTCCCTCACAAATCTAGGGGAGAGGAAAATGGGGAGGAGGAAGGGCTGATATCTAGCTTCTGATTCCCTCTGATCTGGGAGGCCAGCTCTTCCCAGATATGGGGTTAGGGGACACCCCACACCAGAGGCCTTCTCCCTAGCTTAGGGGTTCTGGGAGGCTTGGCAGGCCCACAGCCATTCCCCTATTTCTCCCTGGACTCCAGGCCTTCCCTGTGTGCTGGCTCAGGTGGCTTGTAGTGGGTTCCAGGTGGACTCTTTAGGGGTCCTCAGGCTTACCCAATCCCTACTCTAGGGGGGTATCATGGGGAAGAAGCCTGGCAAATATCTGTCTTCTGGTTGCTTTTGATCCTGGAGGCCAGCTCTTCAAAGGTATGCGGTTAAGGGACACCCCATGCCAGAGGTTTTCTCCCTAGCTTGGGGTGTGCTGGGAGGCTTGGCAGGCCCCCAGCCATTCCCCTATTTCTCCCCTGGACTCCAGGCCTTCCCTGGGTGCTGGCTCAGGTGGCCTGAAGTGAGTTCCAGGTGGACTCTTTAGGGGTCCTCAGGCTTCCCCTCTCCCTAATCTAGGGGGGAGCAGCAGGGGGAGGAGGCTGGGCAGATATCTGGCTTTCAGATACTTCTGATCCTAGAAGCCAGATCTTTTTAGGTATGTGGTTAGGGGACACCCCACGTTGGAGGCCTTCTCCCTAGTTTGGGGGGTGCTGGAAGGCTTGGCAGGCCCCCAGCTGTCCCCAATTTCTCCCCTGTACTCCAGGCCTTCCCTGGGTGCTGACTCAGGTAGCCTGAAGTGGGTTACAGGTGGACTCTTTAGGGGTCCTCAGGCTTCCCCCTCCCTACTCTGGGGGGCATGAGGAGGAGGCCAGTCAGATATCTGGCTTCAGGTTTCCTCTGATCCGGGAGGCCTGCTCTTCCCAGTTATGGGGTTAGGGCACACCCCATGCCAGAGGCCTTCACCTTATCTTGGGGGTGCTGGGAGGCTTGGCAGGCCCCCAGCTATTCCACTATTTCTCCCTGCACTCCAAGCCTTCCCTGGGTGCTGGATCAGGTGGCTGAAGTGGGTTCCAGGTAGACTCTTTAGGGGTCCTCAGGCTTCCCCCCTCCCTACTCTAGTGGGGAGGAGCATGGGGAGGAGGCTTGGCAGATATCTGGCTTTTGATTCCTTCTGATTCTGGAGGCCAGCTCTTCCCAGGTATGATATTAGGGGACACCCCATGCCTGAGGCCTTCTCCTTACCTTGGGGGGTGTTAGGAGGCTTAGCAAGCCCCCAACTATTCCCTATTTCTCCCCTGGACTTCAGGCCTTCCATGGGTGTTGACTCAGGTGGCCTAAAATGGGTTCCAGGTGGACTCCTTAGGGGTTCTGAGGTTCCCCCCTCCCTACACTAGGGGGAGTTCCATGGGGAGGACGCTGGGCAGCTATCTGGCTTCCGGTTTCCTCTGATCCTGAAGGTCAGCTCTTCCCAGGTATGGGGTTAGGAGACACACCACGTCAGAGGCCTTCACCCTAGCAAGGGGGTGCTGGGAGGCTTGGCAGGCCCCCAGCCGTCCCCCTATTTCTACCCTGGACTCAAGGCCTTCCCTAGATGCCAGCTCAGGTGGACTCTATAGTGGTCCTCAGGCTTTCCCCCTCTCTCTCCCTACACTAAGGGGGGATGTATGAGGAGTAGGGTGGGCTGATGCAGCACTGGTGTATATTGGGACATTCACTGGTAATTAATTTTCTTTGGTCTCCATTTTAATATATATATATATATATATATATATATATATATAAATTGAAAATAAAAATGAGATGATGGACTCATTCAGAACATGAAAACCGGCAAGGCTTTGCAAAAGCCGGCTCCCTGTGTGTGACACCAGGCGGGAAAAATACGCGAAAGTACACCGGCCCAGTGGGGCCCAACTGTGAAAAACTGTGAGTGTGACCTGTCTATGTCTGTCTACTGTCCTCTTGCGTGAAAATCTTGCGAGTGGGGCAAAAAGAGGCTCCAGAAACCTCACTCGCCCAGACGCCATTTTCAGGGAGGGATTACAGAGCATGAAAACCAGCAAGGCTTTGCAAAACCCGGCTCCCTGTGTGTGACACCAGGCGGGGAAAATCCGCGAAAGTACACCGGCCCAGTGGGGCCCAACTGTGAAAAACTGTGAGTGTGACCTGTCTATGTCTGTCTACTGTCCTCTTGCGTGAAACTCTTGCGAGTGGGGCAAAAAGAGGCTCCAGAAACCTCGCTCGCCCAGAGTCCATTTTCAGGGAGGGATTACAGAGCATGAAAACCGGCAAGGCTTTGCAAAACCCGGCTTCATGTGTGTGACACCAGGCAGGGAAAATCCGCGAAATTACACCGGCCCAGTGGGGCCCAACTGTGAAAAACTGTGAGTGTGACCTGTCTATGTCTGTCTACTGTCCTCTTGTGTGAAATTCTTGTGAGTGGGGCAAAAAGAGGCTCCAGCAGAGCACGGCCGCGTAGCGAAGCAGAGCAGCCTTGCACTCTTTCTAAAGAAAGAACACCATTGCAACAAGAAGGAAAAATCACACTAAGAACGGCGCTATATCACAGAAGCAAACATTTCTCTCCGGATTGTCTTCTCTGTTGCATGCTCGGGCCCAAGATTTGATCCAGTGTGAGGCTTCATCCACGGAGGACTCCTCTCCCTTAGAGGCAAGTCAGCCCATCCAGAAAGGGAGTAGCCAGAGGAGTGTGCTGCCTGCATCATATAGCCAATGAATACCACCACAACACGTAGAAAAACCCACAATACAAGTGTGACAATGGGGAAACAACGCAGGCCAGCATCAGACATAGAGAATGAAGATGACAATTCTGAGGACCAGATAATGACCAACCAACTAATCAACCTCTCAGATAAGGACTTTAGACTAGCAATATGGAAGATGCTCAACGGACTCCAAGAAACCGTGCATCGAGTTGAACAGAACACTAATAAGAACCAAGAAAATATGAAAACAGAAATCACAAAACTCCAAACTGAAATAACATGTCAACTAACAGGCCTGAAAAAGTCAGTAAACGAAGTGAATGACAAAATGGATTAGCTCTGGGACAGGGTATCAGAAGATGAGAATAGACTTGGTGCTGTGGAAGATGAGATACATATCAATTCCATACAGCAGGAGAGATTGGACAAATAACTTAAAGCAAATGAGCAGACAATGGAAAAATTAGTCAAAGAATGGGAACAGATGAAAATAGAAGTCTATGATAAGATCAACAGAAACAACTTAAGAATCATTGGAGTCCCAGAGACCCAGGAAGAAAATTTCCAGGAAGAATCAACGATCAAGAACATCATTAAAGAGAAACTTCCAGAGCTAAAGAATATATGTGATCAAATCATGCATGCCCGAAGAGTACCAACCAAAAGAGACCCCAGAAAAACCACCCCAAGACACATCCTAGTCACAATGACAAATCCCACAGATAGAGACAGAATTCTGAAAACAGCAAGATCAAAAGGGGAAATCACGTTCAAGCAAGCTTCCCTGAGATTTACAGCAGACCTGTCACCAGAAACACTCAAGGCCAGAAAGCAGTGGTGGGATATTGTGACAAGACTGAATGAAATGAATGCTTCACCCAGAATACTATACCCTGCAAAACTCACTTTCCGGTTTGATGGAAGAATACATGGTTTCACAGACAAAAAAACAGCTCAGAAACTTCACAGACACAAAACCAGTCTTAAGAGAAAAACTGAAAGACATAATCTAAGACAAGACTACCCAAAAGACACACCAAATTTTGAAATAAAGATGGCGTTAAATCCCAGGACAATTCTTTCTCTCAACGTCAATGGACTAAATGCACCAGTTAAGTGACACAGAGTGGCTAAATGTATCAAAAAACTCAATCCAACTTTCTGCTGCCTACAAGAAACGCACCTGAATAGTCAGAAGAAACATAGACTCAAAATAAAAGGCTGGAGAAAAATTACCCAAGCAAACAACACCCATAAAAAAGCTGGAGTGGCCATAGTAATATCAGATAATGCAAACTTTATACTCAGGAAGGTTGTAAGGGACAAAGATGGACATTTTATATTAATCAAGGGGTACGTAGAGCAGGAAGAATTCACTCTCCTAAACATATATGCACCGAATGAGGGGCCAGCAAAATATTTAATACAACTGTTGACAAATCTGAAAAATAATATCAACAACAACACAATAATTGTGGGGGACCTCAACACGGCTTTGTCAACACTGGATAGGTCAACCAGACTGAAACCCAACAAGAATATACTAGACCTGAGGAAAGAAATGGAAGAAAGAGGCCTAGTGGATATATATAGGACACTCCATCCCCAGAAACCTGGATACACATTCTTCTCCAATGTACATGGGACATTCTCCAGGATAGAATGCATGCTGGTACATAAAACATACCTCCATAAGATCAAGAGGATAGAAATTTTGCAGACTACCTTCGCTGACCACAAGGCTCTGAAATTATTTGTGAACTCCAAAGGGACTCAGAAGAAACACTTTAACACCTGGAAGTTAAACAGCCTTATGCTCAATAACCAGTGGGTCTGAGATGAAATCAAGGAGGAAATAAAAAAGTTCCTGGAAACAAATGATAATAAAGACACAAACTATCAGAACTTATGGGACACAGCAAAAGCAGTACTGAGAGGAAAATTTATAGCTTTGCAAGCACACATCAGTAAGGAAGAAGGAGCTTACCTGAGTAGCTTAATGACAAAGCTAATAGAACTAGAAAATTCTCAACAAAAGGACCCAGGAATAGGAAGACAGAAGGAAATAACAAAGCTAAGAGCAGAAATCTACGAAGTGGAAACTCAAAAAACAATCCGAATGATCAACGAAAGCAGAAGTTGGTTCTTTGAAAAAATAAACAAGATTGATAGACCACTGGAAAACCTAACAAAGAAAGAGAGAGAGAAACTTGATAACTCGTATCAGGAATGAAAAAGGAGAGATCACTACTGATATGACAGAGATTCAAAGGGTAAACAGAAACTACTTTGAAAAACTCTACGCCACTAAAAATGAGAACCTGGAAGAAATGGATAAATTCTTGGACTCTTATAATCTTCCACGGTTGAAGGAAGAGAATGTAGCATATCTAAACACCCCCATCACCATTGATGAAATTAAAACAGTAATCAAATGTCTGCCGAAAAGCAAAAGCCCAGGTCCAGATGGATTCACTAATGAATTCTATCAAACTTTCCAAGAAGAACTACTGCCAATCTTGGCAAGACTCTTTCATGAAATTGAACAAACAGAAACACTTCCAAATAGCTTTTATGAAGCCAACATCACCTTGATACCTAAACCAGACAGAGATGCTACCAAAAAAGAAAATTACAGACCAATATCAGTGATGAATGCAGATGCAAAGATCCTCAACAAAATCCTGGCAAATAGGATTCAATGCCTCGTTAAAAACATCATCCACTATGATCAAATAGGTTTCATCCCAGGAATGCAAGGCTGGTTTAACATCCTTAAATCTATCAACATAATACACAACATCAATAAGAAGAAAAATAAAAAGCACTTGATCATATCAATAGATGCAGAGAAAGTATTTGATAAGGTCCAACACCCATTCTTGATCAAAACTCTCAGCAAGATGGGAATGGAGGGAACCTTTCTCAATATAGTGAAGGCCATCTACCACAATCCAGTGGCAAATATTATCCTCAATGGAGAAAAACTAAAAGCCTTCCCTCTAAATTCTGGCACAAGACAAGGCTGACCTCTCTCACCACTCCTATTCAACATAGCACTGGAAGTACTTGCTATAGCGATTAGGCAAGAAAAGGATATCAAGGGAATCCAGATAGGAAAGGAAGAAGTCAAGCTCTCACTGTTTGCAGATGACATGATACTCTACTTAGAAAACCCTAAAGACTCTATCAAAAAGCTTCTAGAAACAATAGACTCATATAGCAAGGTGGCAGGCTACAAAATTAACATACAAAAATCAATGGCCTTTCTATACACCAATAGTAATAAGGATGAAATGGACATTAAGAAAACAACCCCGGGGCCGGGAAGGTGGCGCTAGAGGTAAGGTGTCTGCCTTACAAGCGATAGCAAAGGAACGGACCGCGGTTCGATCCCCCGGCGTCCCATATGGTCCCCCCAAGCCAGGGGCGATTTCTGAGCACATAGCCAGGAGTAACCCCTGAGCGTCAATGGGGTGTGGCCTAAAAATCAAAAAATAAAAACCCCATTCACAATAGTGCCACACAAACTCAAATATCTTGGAATCAACTTGACTAAATATGTGAAGAACCTATACAAGGAAAACTATAAAACTCTGCTCCAAGAAATAAGAGAGGACACACGGAAATGGAAACGCATACCCTGCTCATGGATTGGCAGGATTAACATCATCAAAATGGCAATACTCCCCAAGGCATTATACAGATTTAATGCCATCCCTCTAAAGATACCCATGACATTCTTCAAAGAAGTGGATCAGACACTTTTGAAATTCATTTAGAACAATAAACACCCTCGAATAGCTAAAGCAATCATTGGGAAAAAGAATATGGGAGGAATTACTTTCCCCAACTTTAAACTGTACTACAAAGCAATAGTTATCAAAACAGCATGGTATTGGAATAAGGACAGGTCCTCAGATCAGTGGAATAGGCTTGAATACTCAGAAAATGTTCCCCAGACATAGAACCACCTAATTTCTGATAAAGGAGCAGGAAATCCTAAATGGAGCAGGGAAATCCTCTTCAACAAGTGGTGTTGGCACAATTGGATAGCCACTTGCAAGAAATTGAACTTAGACCCCAGCTAACATCATGTACGACGGTAAAATCCAAATGGATTAAAGACCTCGATATCAGCCCCCAAACCATAAGATATATAAAACAGCACATAGGCAAAACACTCCAGGACATTACAGGCATCTTCAAGGAGGAAACTGCACCCTCCAAGCAAGTGAAAGCAGAGATTAACAGATGGGAATATATTAAGCTGAGAAGCTTCTGCACCTCAAAGGAAATAGTGCCCAGGTTACAAGAGCCACCCACTGAGTGGGAGAAACTATTCACCCAATACCCATCAGATAAGGGGCTAATCTCCAAAATATACAAGGCACTGACAGAACTTTACAAGAAAAATACATCTAACCCCATCAAAAAATGGGGAGAAGAAAGGAACAGACACTTTGACAAAGAAGAAATACACATGGCCAAAAGACACATGAAAAAATGTTCCACATCACTAATCATCAGGGAGATGCAAATCAAAACAACGATGAGATACCACCTCACACCCCAGAGAATGGCACATATCACAAAGAATGAGAATTAACAGTGTTGGCAGGGATGTGGAGAGAAAGGAACTCTTATCCACTGCTGGTGGGAATGCCGTCTAGTTCAACCTTTATGGAAAGCGATATGGAGATTCCTCCAAAAACTGGAAATCGAGCTCCCATACGATCCAGCTATACCACTCCTAGGAATATACCTTAGGAACACAAAAATACAATACAAAAACCCCTTCCTTACACCTATATTCATTGCAGCACTATTTACCATAGCAAGACTCTGGAAACAACCAAGATGCCCTTCAACAGACGAATGGCAAAGAAACTGTGGTACATATACACAATGGAATATTATGCAGCTGTCAGGAGAGATGAAGTCATGAAATTTTCCTATACATGGATGTACACGGAATCTCTTATGCTGAGTGAAATAAGTCAGAGAGAGAGAAAAACGCAGAATGGTCTCACTAATCTATGGGTTTTAAGAAAAATGAAAGACACCCTTGCAATAATAATTTTCAGACACAAAAGAGAAAAGAGCTGGAAGTTCCAGCTCACCTCACGAAGCTCACCACAAAGAGTGATGAGTTTAGTTAAGGAAATAACTACATTTTGAAATGTCCTAATAACGAGAATGTATGAGGAAAATGGAGAGCCTGTCTAGAGTACAGGCGGGGGTCCGGTGGGGAGAAGGGAGACTTGGGACATTGGTGATGGGAATGTTGCACTGTGATGGGTGGTGTTCTTTACATGACTGAAACCCAAACACAATCATGTATGTAATTAAGGTGTTTAAATAAATTTAAAAAAATGATGAAAAAAATATATAAATATTTTAAAATAAAAAAAAGAGATGATGAACTCTCAGGCTGGAAAGAGACCAGTACTCTTTTCTTATTTGTTTACTCTCAGCGGCCTCTTGGCCTCTTCCTTCCTTCATTGTGTAACTGTGGTTGCTACCATACTAGGTTTCTGATTAGTTCCCACTCAAATGCATTTCCCTATGTGGAACTGCGGGGAGTCATTTTGCAGACTCCAGAAGGCTAAATTACAGACCAAAGTGGTGTCCAGTATTCAGCACCCTCCTCCCAACTATTTCTAATGATATAAAAGGGACATGCATATCTCCTTTGAATATTGTATATATATTCCCTGAACTACTATAACTATTACTGAATATCCTCTTAAATGGTGACTATTGTGTCCACTGTCTTATGTTAGATTGTTTATTTCCCCCACATTTTATCTTTTCTTCTCTTTGTGAACTGTTCAATAAGGAATTTTGGTGAAAGAGTCCCTCAGTTTAACACTTATGTATGAACCAAGTCACGGGTATTGTTGGACATGTTCTTGCGGCCCCCATATGCGCTGATAACGCTATGTGGCATTATTCCTTGTTTGCATAGGCACATTAAAATGGAAAATACTATACATACAAATAAGTTCTTATCTAATAGATATTGGAACACACAAATCTTGTAGTGCAACGGGGCCTTACACACTGAACATTGACATAATGACCTGACAGAGGCCTCAGAAGAATGGGCATTCTCCATTCTCCCCTAAACCAGGGAAGCCATCTATGAAACATCCAAAGTTGTCTATAGCATAACCTGGAAGCAATCCTCTATCAGGGAAGACCCTACTGCTGCTCTGATATTGATCTTCTCAAAAGAGTCTTCCCTTAACACTGAAAAGCCTTAACATCAACAAGGACCTGCTTACTGGATAGGGATTTATGCATTGTCCTTTAATTGTGAGTTGAAATTAGAGGATGCTCTGCACCATTCTGACTTCAATGTAGGATATGAAGATTCCAAGATCTTTAATACAGAAACCTGATGCCAGAGACTATGTGAAAAAAAAAACTGTATTGACACTACAGACAATGACTTGGATTGTACACACTGGTTTGCCTGGAGCCTAGAGTTTGTCTTATCCCAGGAAACTTCAGTGGTAGGGTCTCCTTATATTTAGGCCAAGACCTTTCCTTTCCATGTCCCCCATATTTTGGTGGGCCTACGCAAATGATAATTGTCACTCTAACACCGTTTATACTGTGCTCCTTTGACTCTAAACCTTAAAAAAAAGCCACTTAAACTTTCGAGGTTAACTTAAACTAATATGCATGTGCATGGAAATGTAAAAAACTACTATGCCTTTAAGTTTAAGAAGTTACATAAATTTTATGGCTTTACATTGCTTTGTTACCACTAAGAAATGTTATAATGTACTACAATCTGGGGTCTTGAGGGACAAAGTAATTGTTCATGAGTTCTGTTTTATTTTTCTTAATGTTCTTTGACTGTAAGTTCAAAATTAATGTGTCAGCAGGGGGATTTCTTCTGAGAACTCTGTTTTTGGGTGATTGTCCTTCCACTGTAACTTTACCTTGTCTTCTTTCTTTGCATCATTGTTCACATAATTAAAAATAAAAAGAGTGAAGAAAATGACTGGCACAACTATTAAACTTATAGGTCTTATTTAAAAAAAATAAAAAGGTCTTGTTTCTGTGTATATGGTTTCCTCTTTTTTTACTGTGCCTATACAAAAGCATATGGTGTCATATTGTATTGCTGGTGCTATTGTGGGTAAGAATGACAGGCTACACAGTCTCTGTGCTCTGGTTTTGACCTGAGCTTTTATCCCAGGCAAGACTTTTTCTTCTTGGTTTTCATACCAAGCAGAACCAATACTAGTGGGAATAAAGAAAATATGTATATATATATAGAGAGAGTAGAACAAATAATTAAAACTGAATTAAAACTTTTAAAAAAGTAATTGAAAACAAGTGATGGAGGAGGCTACCCCTATGTTTGGGAATAAGCATCCTATGATGTATTATTATAAAGATATTAATATGTTTTACAAAGGTGATATAGGTCTCCCAATTAGATCTTTTGAGCTATTCTTGTGGGGGGTTAAATCCAAGGCACTCTTTCATCACACACCTTCGTCTTGAGTTTGAGACATGATTTGTAGCATTATGGGATCAGGTAGTGTCCTTGAGCTGGGGGTCTTTCTGAAGCTGAATCCGGTACCATGCAACAGTCCACGTTTTGAGGGGGTGAGAAGGGCCACATAGCATGAGTCAGCATGTGTGTTGGTTATAGTTTCTCGCCGAGGCACGAGATGTGGGATTGAGAGGGTGTCTTTTTGTTCAGAAGCTGGGTGGTGGTTTCTTGGGGCAGGAGGTCAGTCTTGGTGCCTAACAAGTTAAGAACTGAGAGTAAAGAGGGTTAAAAAAGGAGGGACAACATATCATAATTGAGGGATGAGGGGGATAGAAGGGATTCTGAGGTGGAGAGGGGTAATATATAAGAGGGGCTATATACACTATAGATATGGATTGTTTACAGTATAGGTTTGGAAATCAGAAAGAAGACCACTGTATAGAAACTCACGCACACATATAGACATACTTTAGAGATCTATTCAAGTATTATCCTCCGGGTCTTAGGTATTCCATTTTCTTTCCTAGGAACAATCTTAAATTGTGAGCATTTTGGAATGATAGTTAAAAAGTATAGTTGTCGCGTGGGCACATTAGTGCCTGCGCACTTTTGAAAATAAGGACTAGTGAGAAAGCCCCCCCCCCTGCAAGGAGGTCCAACACATTGCCCCATTTATGGCCATGGAAGGGTCTGGTTTCCCTTCCCCCCACCACCAGAGACCCAGCTGAAGGCTCGGTCTGGCCTTGGGGGGGGTCCCTTCCCCCTACAATAGTGTTCAGAACAGGGGTTTCCATTGGCTAGCTCACCCGCTCAGTGACCCCCCCATACCAGTTGGAAGAGGAATGGTGAAATCCTGGCATGTGAGGTCTGCTGGAGCAGTCTCTAATTTTCATAATTTCTATATGGTAATAAATTATTAGTATGTAGAAATGAGATAGATGTTTTTTTTTCTCTGTTGATTTTGTACTCTGCACTTCTATTGACGGGTTCTAATAGCATTTTTGGTGGAATCTTTTTGTGTTTTCTGTATAAAGTATCATGCCATCTGCCAATAGCGAGTCTTCCTTCTTGCTTTTTCAATTTGGATGTCTTTTTGAGGGTTTGTAAATGAGGGCCTCAGCAGTGTTTCCAATGTTCTTTTAAAATCACAGCATTTTTTTCCAGTTCACTTAATTCTTAGACTCACTTTAAAATGGGGCGGCATGGTGTGTATTTACCTGGAATTGAAAGTGACTTGAAAGTAATTATGATTTGAGAGGTTCTTAGAATTTTGACATTCTTTGAGACCCTAAATTATCACACACACAAAAAGGAATTGAGGTCACTTGTTAGGAGGCTGCACCAAAAGTAGCAGGCTAGTGACTATCAGGGTTCAGTGATTGGCCGTGTCTGCCAATGGCTGAATAAGATGTTCATGCTGCTGCTTTCTAGTCTTTGTTCAAATGGAACAAACAGAACTGGTCCAACTGATGTGCACAGATGATTACATTGCTCCTTCGAGACGGTGATTTTCAGTTGATGGGTGCATTTAGATACAGGTTTGTGATTACTACTAATTACCATTATAGTACTTTAATTAAACTATTAGTTAAATTTAAAAATAATTTTTATTATATTTACAACTGTAAATCAGATTCATAATAGATTTCTTGAAACAGATGCACTTCTAATTTTTTATGCCAAAATGATCTGATATATCTTAAGCAATGGGTTTGCTATTTTTTATCTCAGGGCCACATCCAGCATTGCTCAGGGCTTAATCCTGGCTCTGTGATCAGGGATGACTCTTGGCACGCACTATATGGGGTGCCAGAGAATAGAACTCAGGTTGGCTATATGCAAAGCAAGTGCCTTATCTGCCATATTAGTCTCACCCCATTTTTAAAATGTCTTAAAGTATCTACCTTTTATATATACTTGATATAATATTTGAGTTGTAGAAGTACATTGTTTACGTTGGCAATAAAAAGCTGCATGTGGCACTATAAATTTACAATCACTTAAAATATTAACTTCCTCAGTCTCCAATTTTTGTATTTTCAAATGCTTAGCAGTCACCTGTAGGCAATGGCTACTATGTTGACTAGCACAGAAGTCAAGTCACTTCAATCCTTGCAGAAAATTCTGTTTGATAGTTCTATTTGATAGTTTAGAAAGTTCTGTTGGATGGAGAAAGATGGGACTATTTTTCTCCACTATTGCAAGTTATCTTAGGGGGAAATTGAAGAACCCTTTAGTGTTTTAGAGTTTTCTATGTGAAATAAATATTTCCTTGGCTTCATTGCAAATTAAGAATGATTATTCATGAAAATTGTAATCAGTAAGAAACATGCCACTGGATGGGTATGGGAAATGGGACAGGGAGGGGACAATGACTATGGTGGGGGAAGTGTTTAAGCGAGAGAAGGTGGTGCTGTAAAGTGGTAAAGTATTTTGTATTAAACCCTATTAGTAGCAGTACTGGAAATCACTGTGCATACACATGTAAATATATATATAAAAAAAGACCTTTTGTAGAATCAGCCTGATGGGTGGAAGGCAAATGGAGGAAAGTAGACACTAATAAAGGGATGGTGTTGAAACCCAATCATGAATAGCTTTGTAATTTCACAGTGTCTAAATAAAAAAGGAAGACATTCTGTGAAGAACAGTTGAGCAACTGGGAAAAAAGAATGAGTTCTAAAACTTTATTGAATCAATACAACATATTGTAAGATATATAAATAGCTTCTGATTACAATATTGTATAGAGGGAGGGTAATCCAGAGCAGTAAGGGAGACAGAGCTAAATTCTCTCATCAACACACCCAAGGAGAATCCCAATATTAACATGTATAAAGTACAGAAACAAATTGGAGGAAGGAAAATGGAAGAGTATAAGGAGGGGAGTGAAAGAGAAACAGAGGAGTCAATAGGAGAAAAAAGGAAGATTTCAGCTGCTTTAAGGTTAATTTCCCTAGAGTTTATAAAGCAGAGCTCTCAGTAGTAAATAGTTGACAGCTTTCATCTTTGGTCCCATGACATACCATTGATGAACTTCTGCTCCCAATTGGCCCCTGGGAGAAGATGTTTTCAAGTTGGAACTGAGAGTGCTAATGGGGATTCTCAGCCTATAATTTTGGAGAAAAAGCCCAGAAACTTATTTAAGATAGAGACTCAGAACTTATTCACCCTCTTCTCTGTTGTTAGGAGCCTTTGTGGAGACAGTTGTTACAGTTTGTGAAATGTAAGGGTCTCTGCTCTTCTGGGGAGAGGGTGCCTAAATTGTATCATGTTCTGAAAAAAATTGTAACTCTGCTACTCTATAGAAACTAGACAATCCCTTTTACATTATTATGAACAGGACCCTGTGCCCATGTAAAATGTATTAGGTGCTCTGTATTATAGCCACAATGAATAATCTATTATTCAAGAGAGAAGACGAAATAAAATTCACAACTGAGAGCCAGTTTTATCTCAGCCCTCACCTGTTTCCTTCCAGTTTTAGGAAATGAACCTGCTTTCCAGACTCTGAAGATGGGTTTTCAAGACCAATATTAGAAGCTTGAGAATCAAGATGTGCAGGCACCTGATTTAGGTATCAAAGAAGTAAATATCTTTTCTTTGTCCCCGTATCCTTTTGTCCTGTATCCTGCACACCCTTGCTGATGGGCTCATAGAGCACCAGACAAAGCTAAATGAGAAAGCTCTGCCTCTTCACCTGGCATATTGGCATGGTTGTCTTAGGTGAATGAGGGTAGGGTGTATGGTGATTCCAGATGTAAGTAGTTCATATCTGTTAAACAAGGCCATTCATTAAATGTTAACCCTGTGTTGCCATAACTGATAACAGCTGAGGCAGCATCCTGTCCCTTTGGAGCAGTCCCAAGTTAACCTTGTGCTCTGCTGACTCTGTCTTGGCTAAGACAGAGACTTTGTGCTTGAGTATCTAATACGTAATTGTGATTTCTCAGTTTTTAAAATGGAGAGCAATTAGGGCACTCCAGTTGTTCAAACAGCTGTTTTAATGGTGACTTTTTCAGTTCCACCTGTAATCACAATCCCATGGGATTCTGGAGCTTCAAATGAATATACTCAGCCAGCATCTATGGTATTTGAACTGGCTGTCAGATTGGATTCTGCATGTGAACCAAGTATAAAAATAAAGATTATCAAGGTGTATAAATAGCATTTTCTTTTTTGCCGTTCATTAATTGTTTAGTGTGCCAAGCAATGTGCTCAATACTATACTATTGCTTATCAGCCCTTGGATGAGACTAGAAGGTGATGCGATAGAGGATGAGTTTTTCTCCTCCAGCTCGGACTACTCGTCTGCCACCCTGTTCAGCCAGCGAGTCTGAGGGTTCAGGATAGCAGTGGGTAGAAAACTCACAGGAAGATACTTTATAATTCTCATAGATACATTGTAATTCACAGTTGGAAGGTCAGTAACCTTACCATTGTCACAGTGTACTTTCTAGAATAGGCCCAGGGCCAATATGTGTGTAGTCTGGTTTGAAGAGTTCTTTCTTGCTTACTTAAAGTCTCATGCAGCTGGACAGGGATAGGATGGTAGAGGCGGAAATGGAATCTTACTTTGTTTCTCTGCCCTCCCCTGCGTCTTGGAAAAGTTACATAGGCCAAACCTAAAAGAGAACATACCATACTGCTTCTATTCGAAAGCTCAATCTCATATGAGGAACATGGCCCCAATATAAACTGTAGGAAAAAGAAAGACAAGTGATTGTGAGCACCAGACGGGCTGAGATCTAAATTCACACTGAATTTAGGTCATCACACTAAAAATCCTCTTTGCTGTGGATGCACAACTGATCTTTTGCCCCATCTCCCTTATACATACACATGGTAACAAAATTAATAAATGAAGAGTTCTGATTACTTTCTAAGCAATGAAAGAATAGATGCAGCCCATCTACCAAGTAGAAATCTCCTCTAAGAGTTGCATCAAATATATGCTTTTTAGATTCAAAATTAGAATAATTAATATTATTAGAAAAGTAAAAGGGGGCTGGGGAGATATGACAGTGAGTAAGATGATTGCCCAGCACGTGTGCAAACCTGATTCAAATCCCCAACACCCCATATGGTCCCTTGAGCCCCTGAGTGGGGAGTAAGCCCTGAGTACTACTGAGTGTGGTCCCAAAACAATTTATAAAAGAAGAAAAAAATAATTCTTTTAAGCAAAACTCCCTTGATTGAGAAAGCAAGGAGATCTTTCTCTTGATCCCCTTATAGTTACAGTTACAATTATCTCATCAGGGCCCGGAGAGATAGCACAGTGGCGTTTGCCTTGCAAGCAGCCGATCCAGGACCAAAGGCGATTAGTTCCAATCCCGGTGTCCCATATGGTCCCCCGTGCCTGCCAGGAGCTATTTCTGAGCAGACAGCCAGGAATAACCCCTGAGCACCGCCGGGTGTGGCTCAAAAACAAACAAACAAAAAATTATCTCATCAACATTGAACAGGAAATTCCAGATTGATGTAAGATGACACTGCTGTCATCTTACAATGACATCTTTGTAACTTTTATGAGGTTAGGTATTAAATGTAGGTGGACTAGGACATGCACGAGTCTATTCAAGGCCTGATGTATGCTGGTATCATTATTATTTTATATCTTTTTTATTTAAGTACTATGGTTACAAAAATGTTTATAGTTTGGTTTCAGTCATCAAATGTATACCACCCTTCACCCGTATAACACCAATGTTCTGCATTTCCCTTCTCCTCCACCCCCTGCCTCTCTTCTGGACAGGCATTCTATTTCTCACTCTCACTATCATTGTTATGGCAGTTGTTAATGCAGATATTTCTCTAACTGTGCTCACTGCTCTTTGTGGTAAACTTCATATTATGGGCTACACCTTCCAGCCCATACCTCTATTCTCTTTGGGATTTATTACATACTTTAATTTTTCTTAAATCCCACAATGAGTGAGACTATTCTGTTTCTATATCTCTCCCTATGACTCATCTTACTCAGAATAATAGTCTCTATGTCCATCCATGTATAGACAAATTTCATGACTTCATTTTTCCTAACAGTTGCATTTCATTCTATTGTGTAGATGTACCAGTTCTTTTTAGACACTCTTTAGCACCTAGGTTGTTTCTAGATTCTGGCTATTGTAAATAGCACTGCAATAAACATAGGAGTGTAGAGGGGCAATTTGCATTGTGTTTTTGTGTTCCAAGGATATATCCCTAGTAATAGTATTGCTGAATCACGTGGAAGCTCAATTTTTCTTCATATTTTTTCTATAAAGGATGCACTAGATAGACTAGATGGCATTCTCACGAGCAGTGAATGAGAGTTCTTTTCTCTCTGCATCCATGCCAGCACTAAATGTTCCTGAGGGTTTTTTGTGATGTGTGCCAGTCTTTGTGGCATGAAATGATACCTCATTGTTGTTATGAGTTGCATCTCTCTCCCAAATGATTAGTGATGTGGAACATTTTTCATGTGCCTTTTAGCCATCTCTCTCTCTCTCTCTCTCTCTCTCTCTCTCTCTTCTTTGTGGAAATGTCTGTTCATTTCTTCTCCCTATTTTTTGATGTGGGGATGTATTTTCTTGTTAAATCTTATCAATACCTTTTATATCTTAGATATTAACCCCTTATCTGATGGTTTTTGGGTGACTAGATTTTCCTATTCCATAAGTGGCCTTTATATCTTACATAGTCACTGTTTCCTTCGAAGTGCAGAAGCTTCTCAGTTTAATGTAGCCCCATTTGTTTATATCTGCTTCCACTTGTTTGGGCAGTGCTGTTTCCTCCTTGAAGATGACTTTGGTCCCAGTGTCATGGAGTGTTTTACCTACATGTTCCTCTATATACCTTATGGTTTTGGTCTTACTATTAATGTTTGTAATCCATTTCAATTTGACCTTCATGCATAGTGTTAGATGGAGATTTGAATTCATAATAACCCGACCAAGTATAGTTGTTCATAATAAGTCCTTATGATGTGTTGGATTTCTTGGGGTTCTGTTGTAATTTCTCTCCTTTCTTTTGTGATCTGATTTATTTGAATATTATCCTTTTTTCCTTATGAGTCTTGCAGTAGTTTGTCTATCTTGTTTATTCTTTCAAAAACCAACCCCTGGTATCATTGAGCCTGTATTATTTTCTTTCATTCTATGTTATTTAATTGTGCTCTGGTTTTTCTTATTTCTTTTGCTGCTGGTTTTCCATATACATAAGGTGTCCCTTTAAGCTGTTGATTTTGTCATTTTTATCTTTTCTAAAAATAGGACTTCATTGCTATGAGTTCCCCTTTAATTACTGCTTTTGCTGTGTTCCATAGATTATGGCAATTTGATTCTTCATGTTCATTCATCTCAAGAAATCTTTTTATTTCTTCCTTGATTTTCTCTTTGATCTAACTGTTGTTAAAAAACATGTTGTTTTTATTTTATCCACATCTTTTTATTGCTAATCTTGATCTCTTTTGCTTTTTGTCTGATATGGTGCTTGGTATAATTCTTATATTTGTGATTTTATATAAGTTAGATTTCCATCCTAAGGCATGTTCAAGCCTAAAAAAGTTTCTATGTGCACTTGAGAAGAATGTGTATTCTTCCTTCTAAGGATGGAAGGCCCTGTATAAGTCCAATAGTCCTAGTTTTTCTAGTTTCTCATTTAGGGATCTTATGTCTTTGCTAGTGTTCAGCCTACTGAATCTGTCTATTGGTGATAATGGACTGTTGAAATCTCCAACTACTATCACATTTCCACTCATATGTTTCTCAAGTTTTTGAGAAAAAGCCTTACATACTTTGCTGGCTCTATATTTGCTGTATATGAGTCAGTGTTAGCACTTCTTGGTCTATTGTTCCCCTGATCAATAAGTAGTGTCCATCTTTGCCTCTGAGGTTTGAACAAAATTTAGTCTGATATGAGTATGGATGTCCCAGATCTTTTTGTTTTCCAGTCCATGTATAATTGATTTCATCCTTTTACTCTCAACCTATGTTTATCAAGAACTTTTTTTTGGTTTTTGAGCCACACCCGGTAACACTCAGGGGTTACTCCTGGCAATGCGCTCAGAAGTCGCTCCTGGCTTGGGGGACCATATGGGATGCTGGGGGATCAAACCGTGGTTCATCCTAGGCTAGCACTGGCAAGGCAGACACCTTACCGCTAGAGCCACTGTGCTGGCCCCTATCAAGAACTTTTAAGTGTGTTTCCTGTAGGCAAATCCCAGATATCTGGAATTTGTTTTCTGATTCAACCCTCTATTCTGCCTTTGAATGGGAGAGTTTAGTCCATTGACATTTAAGGAAATTATTGAGAGAGGGTATTGTTGTACTATTCTATTGTGTAGGGTTGTTATTGTTGTTATAATTAAGTATTTGGTTTTTGAAATTGAACTTTGAGTAGTTCATTCAAGTTGGTTTTGTTAGCACAAATATTGCAAGTCTTTTTCTGTCTGAGAATGTTTTTAAACCTTCCTCCCATGTAAATGAAAGTTTTTTGGGGTAGTGCACTCTAGGTTGAAAGTTTATTTCATTCAGTAGTTTATATATGTCATTATATTTTCTTTTTGCCTGAATTGTTTTAATGGAGGATCTGGTTTGAATTTTATTTTCCTTCCTTTGTACTTGTGATTTTTTTTCTCCCTATTGCCTAAAGAGTTCATCTCTCTTTGTTTTGTGCCATTTGGATTACTATATGTCTTGATGTGAATTATTAGGGTCTATTTTGTTTGGTACTCTTTTTGCCTCTTGGATTTGTCCAGCCACCTCTCTCCAGAGAGTGGGAAAATTCTCTGCTCTTATTGCCCTCACTACTTGTTCTTCCCCCTTTCCATTTTTCCTTCCTTCTCTTATTCCATTGGGGATAGATTATATCTTTTGTCTTTGTTCATTATATTATACACCAATAATGATAGAGAAGAAATGGATATCAAAAAACTATCCTATTTACATTAGTACCACACAAACTCAAATATTTTGGAGTCAACTTAACTAAAGATGTGAAATATTTATATATAAAAACTACAAAACTCTGCTTCAAGAAATAAAACAGGAGACATAGAAATGGAGACACAAACTCTGCTCATGGATTGGCAGGATTAACATCATTAAAATACTTGGAGGAGTCTAAATGCCTCCAATGGGTCTCCCTGCCATCACCAATCACGATTCCAAGTCCTGCAGCTGAACATTGCTCTGGTGCTGGGACCAACCCCCACCCAGAAGCCCTTGCTGAAGCTGTGTAAGCAGAGGTAAGCCGAGAATGGACATGCAAGGAGTAGCTCAGACCTCTGCTTCGCTTGGTAGCTGCGCACATCTCCAATCCCATGAACCCTACTATAACACACAGTAAAAGCCACACTACAAAGATGTCAATGGGGAAAAAACACAGGACAACAGCAAGTATAGAGAATGAAGAAAACCCTAAGACTCTACTAAAAAACTTCTAGAAACAATAGATTCATATTGCAAAGTGTCAGGCTATATAATCAACATGCAAAAATCAAAGGCCTTCTTATACACCAATAATGATAGAGGAGAATTGAATAAAAAACAATCCCATTTATATCAGTGCTACACAAAGTCAAATATCTTGTAGTCAACTTAACTAAAGATGTGAAGGAATTATGCAAAGAATCCTACAAAACCCTGCTTCAAGAAATAAAAGAGGATACTCTGAAATGAAGGCATAAACCCTGCTCATAGATTGGCAGGATAAACATCATTAAAATGGTAATACTACCTGAGGCATTGTATAGATTTAATGAAAGCCCTCTAAGAATACCCAAAACATCCTTCAAAGAAGAGGAACAAACATGCCTGAAATTCATCTGGAATAATAAACACTCAACAATAGCTAGAGCAACCCTTGGTAAAAGGAATATGGGAGGCATCACTTTTCCCAATTTTAAATTGTATTACAAAGCAATAGTCATTAAAACAGCATGGTATTGGAATAAAGACAGACCCTCAATCAGTGGAATAGACTATTCAGAGAATGCTCCCCAGATATACAATCAATTAATCTTTGATAAAGGGTCAAAAATGCAAATTGGAGAAAGAAAAGCCTCTTCAACAAGTGGTATTGGTACAACCAGTCAGCCACTTGCAAAGAAATGGACAAAGACCTTCAGCTAACACCATGCACCAAAGTTATAAGCAAATGGATTAAAGACCTTGATATCAGAACTAAAACCATTAGGTATATAGAAAACATGTAGGTAAAACACTCAAATTGAAACTAAAGGCATCTTCAAGGAAGAAACAGAACTCTCCAAACAAGCCGAAGCAGAGATACAAATGGGACTATATTAAGCTGAGAATATTCTGCACCTCAAAGTAAATAAAGCCTAGCATACAAAAGTCACCCACAGAATGGGAGAAGCTATTCACCCAATATCCATTAGATAAGGGGCTAATATCTAATAAATACAAGGTACTGACAGAACTTAACAAAAAAGACATCTAATCCCAACAAAAATGGGGAGAGAAAATTAATGGACAATTTCTCAAAGAAGAAATGTAAATGGCCAAAAGGCACATGAAAAAATGCTTCATATCACTAATCATCAGGAAGATGCAAATCAAAACAACAATGAGGTACCATCTCATACCACAGAGACTGGCACACATCACAAAGAATAAGAACAATCAGTTTGTCCAGGATGTAGGGAGAAAGGAACTCTCATTTACTGCTGTTGTTAATGCCATCTAGTCCAACCCTTATGGAAAACTATATGTAGATTCCTCCAAAAGCTGGAAATTGACCCAGCTATACCACTTCTAGGGATATACCCTAGGAACACAAAAATACATGACACCTATATTCATTGTACCACATTTTACAATAGCCAGACTCTGGAAACAACCAAGATGCCCTTCAACAGATGAATGGTTAAAGAAACTGTGGTACATATACACAATGGAATAATATGCAACCATTAGGAGAGATGAATTCATGAATTTTCCTATATATGGATGTACATGGAATTTATTATGCTGAATGAAATTAGTCAGAGGGAGAGAGACACACAGAATAGACTCACTCTTCTATGGGTTCTAAGAAAAATAAAAGACATTGAAATGATTCCCAAATATGAGGGCCAGACGGACTGGCTCAATATATGAAGCTCACCACAAAGGGTGGTGAGTGCAGCTAGAGAAATAAATACGCTGAGAACTATCATAAAATGTCAGTCAGTGAGGGATCTAGAAAGCTTATCTCAAATATAGGTGGTACAAGGGTAGAAAGAGTTAGGGGCATTGTTGATGGGAAGGTTACATGGTGAGGGGGATACTCTTGTTATGACTGAAGCCCAACTACAGTTATGTTTGTAATCACGGTGTTTAAATAAAGAAATTATTAAAAATGAATATATAAACCAATAAAATTGGAGAAAAACTAAATAACTTTCTTCTAAAATCTGGTAGAAGACAAGGATGGCCTCTCTCACCACTCCTATTCAAATAGTACTGAAAGTACTTGCTATAGCAATTAGGCAAGAAAGAGATATCAAGGGCATTCATATAGGTAAGGAAGAATTAAAATTCTCACTGTTCACAGATATGCTATCATATCATCATGCTGATGCTATATTTAGAAAACCCTCTACCAAACAGCTTCTAGAAACAATAGATTAATATAGCAAAGTGGCAACTACAAAATTAACACACAAAAATTAATGGAATTTTACACCAATAATAATAGCTAAGAAATGAACACATTAGAGTCAAACAAACTCAAATATCTTGGTGTCAACTAAACAGATGAAGGACCTATACAAACAAAACCACAAAACACTGCTTCAAGAAAAAAAGAGGACACAAAGAAATGGAGACACATACCCTGCTCATGGATTGGCAGGATTAACATCATTAAAATGGCAATACTCCCCAAAGCATTGTGCAGATTTAATGCAATCCCTCTAAGGATATCAATGACATTCTTCAAAGATGGGGATCAAACACTCCTGAAATTCCTCTGGAACAATAGACAACCACGAATAGCTAGAGAAAACATTGGGAAAAGGGGTATGAGAGGCATCACTTTCCCCAACTTTAAATTGTATTACAAAGCTATAGTCATTAAAACAGCCTGGTGTAGAACTAAGCCCTTTGGATGGACTTGGATGGAGGTGCATGAATGGAGGGACCTCTCTCTGCTGCCCCAGGACATGTGGCTGCATCACCCTCCAAACGGTGGGTCATTAGATTCAGGTAGAGGCAAGAAGGCAATTCACTCACAGCAGGCTTCAGGAAATATCAGCTTTATTCATGTCCTAGCCAAAATGTGTGGCTTCTATATTATAACCATTTACACATGCTATTTTTAGCTTGCCCTGCGTCTAGCCTTTATCAGCCATCTCTAGATTCTTGCTACCTCTTGATCCAGGTAAATGCAAATCACAATCCTATCCAGGCCAAAAATCCCTTTACCCTTCCGGTCAACGCCTTATCTAAACTTCCCAAGACCTCTCCCAGGAATGGGAGAGTCTTGGAGGTAAAGTTACATGTAATTCCACTCTGCAAGACCCTCCCAGGACTGAAACACAAATACAGACATGATGTTAATCACAGTGCTTATATAAAAATAAAAATGGCAATACTTCACAAGGCATTATACAGATTTAATGCAATCCCTCTAAGGATACCCATGACATTCTTCAAAGAAATAGATCTAACACTCCTGAAATTCATGTGGAACATTAAACAACTGCAAATATCTAGAGCAACCAGTGGGAAAAGGACTATGGCAAGCATCACTTTCCCCAACTTTAATTGATTCCCAAGCTATAGTCTTTAAAACAGCATGGTACTGGGATAAAGATAGATCCTCAGATCAGTGTAATAGACTAGAGTATTCAGAGAATGCTTCCCAGATATACAATCAATTAGTCTTTCATAAAGGAGCAAGAAATGCAAAATGGAGCAAGAAAAGCCTCTTCAACAAGTGGTGTTGGGACAAGTGTTCAGCCATTTGCAAAAAACAAACTCAGAACTCCATCTAACACCATACACAAAGGTCAAATGCAAATATATGAAAAACTTTTATATCATACCTGAAACCATATGGTATAAAGAACAATAAGTATGTAAAACACTCCATGATATTGAAACTAAAAGCATCTTCATGGAAGAAACAGCACTCTCCAAACAATTTAAAGCAGAAATACACAAACAGGACTATATTAAGCTGAGAAGCTTCTGTACCTCAACAGAAATAATGCCTAGAATACAAAAGCTAACCACAGAATGAGAGAATATATTCACCCAATACCCATCAGGTAAGGGGTTAATATCTACAATATACAAGGTACTGACAGAACTTAAGAAAAAAATTTAATCACATCAAAAATGGGAAGAAATGAACACTTTGTCAAAGAAGTACAAATGGCCAAAAGGCACATGAAAAAATGCTCACATCACTAATCATGAGGGAGATGCAAATGAAAACAACAATGAGGTACCATATCACACCACAGAAACTGGCACACATCACAAAGAGCAAGAACAATCAGTTTGTCGGGGATGTGGGCAAAAAGGAACTCTGATTCACTGCTGGTGTTAATGCCCTCTAGTCCAGCCTTTATGGAAAACAATATGGAGGTTCCTCAAAAACACTGGAAATTGAGCTCCCCATTTGTTCCAGCTATACCACTCCTAGGGATATACCCTAGGAACACAGAATCCAATACAAAAATCCCTTGCTCACACCTGTATTCATTGCAGCGCTATTTACAATAGCCGGACTCTGGATTCAACCAAGATGCCCTTCAACAGAGGAATGACTAAAGAAACTGTGGTACATATACACAGTGGAATAGTATGCAGCCATCAGTAGAGATTAATTCATGAAATTTTCCTATACATGGATGCACATGGAATTTATTATGCTGAGTAAAATATGTCAGAGGGAGAGAGAAACACACAGAATATTCTCACTCATCTATGGGTTTTAAGAAAAAATAAAGATATTGATCTCTAATTCCAGAGGTATGACTGAGACAACTGCAATTGAGCAGATATTCTAGAAACATAATGACTTTATCTTAGGCTTCGTCCTGGGATAGATGCAAAAACCAAGACCACCAACTACAAAAGATCGATTAAAACAACAGTGATGGAACAGAACTTCTGGAATTGTAAAGAAAGATTCCATCTAATGACATATGCAAATACCAAGATCACTAGCTACAGAGGCCTGATTTTATCATCGTGATGGAGAGAAAACTTCCAGACATGACAAAAGGATCTAGGAGAGTAAAAGAGTATGCATGGAGCCTGTAGTTATACCCATGACAGTATACTTCAAGGGCGGAGGAACCCTGTATATCTTAGGCCAGGAGAATTCCCTTTCTAATATCCCCAATTTTTACTGTGCCTATGCAAAAAAATAGCACAAATTAAATTTTTTCTTTAATTTTTTTGTAAAGGTTGCTGCCTGTGTTTTTTTCTTTCTTTTTTTCCTTTTCATTCTCTTTTCTTTACCCTTTTTTTGTTTGTTTTTACCTGTGCTTTGATTCGTCTCTATTTCAGGACCGTGGTTAGTGTTCAGTTGTTGTCAGTATTGCTGTGGTGCTTCTCAGGTTTTTTGTTTATTTGTTTTTGTTTTGTTTTATTTTGGGCTTAATTTTTCTTGTATTATTTTTATGTTTTCCTTCCTTTATCCCTTTCTTTTTTTGTTGTTGTTTTTTGATTTTGGGTCACACCCGGCAGCACTTAGGGGTTACTCCTGGCTCTCTGCTCAGAAAATCGCCCCTGGCAGGCAAGGGGGAACATATGGGATGCCGGGATTCGAACCACTGTCCTTCTGCATGAAAGGCACATGCCTTACCTCTATGCTATCTCTCCAGCCCCCTTTTCCCCTTTCTTTTCTTAAAATGAGATTTATATTCTCTAGAAGGACCCCTCCTGTTTCATTTTTGCTTGTTTGAATTTTTGACCCCCCTAGTTTTTCTTTTCTCTTCTTTTTTTTCTTTTTTCCCTCTTACCTTCAAACAGAAATACATAACTTGAACCATCTTGTTCTGCCTCTCAAATTGAGGGGGAAATAATGAAGGGCAGCAAGACCAAACAGTCGTAAGAACATTGAGTAGAAATAAAAAATAATCAGACTTAAATACCAAATCCAAAGCCAACTACAACAGAAATAATACCCAATCTACAACAGGCTAGACACAGAACAGACCACTTGTACTAGCAGCCCAGGAGGCAAAGGAAGGGCAATGTGGGATGCAGGCTGGGAACAGGAGTGGAGGGAGCACAACATTGGTGGTGGGAATGCCACTGATTCAAAGTCACTACATACATGAAATACTACTGTGAATGATTTGTAATCCACTTCTGTCAAAATAAAAATTATTAATATAAAAATTATTATATATTAAAAACGAAATATAAGAAAAAGGAAGGACATTTAAATAATTCCCAAAGATGAGGTCTGGAAGGACTGGCTCACGATATGAAGCTCACCACAAAGAATGGTGAGTGTATTTAGAGAAGTAACTACACTCAGAACTATCATAACAATATCTGTGAGTGAGGGATGTAGAAAGCCTGTCTAGAATACAGGCAGGAATGAGAGAGGGAGGGAAGAGATGGGGGCATTGATGATGGGAAAGTTGTGCTGGAGAAGGTGAATGATTTTTTGTGACTAAAAACCAAGTATAATCATGTTTGTAATCTTGATGTTTAAATAAATATATTATTAAAATATTTCTATAGTCATAAAACTTTGAAAGTACACATTCTTCTCTCTGTTTAGGAGATAATGATTTAGAATTCATTATTCTAAGTTTAAGAAAGATAAAGTTCTGTGCGGGGTCAACAACAAGGACCAGCTCTAACATGATATCCTGACAAAGAGGAAAATGTGAACAACTTGACCTTAGAGCAGATTAGCCTACCTTACCAGCTAACGACAAGACAAAACCAGAAGACTCGGCACCCTTTGGTAGGTCCAAAAGCCAAGATCGTGACTTACAGATGACTGGCTACTAGAACCACGACCAGACAGTATACATCTTGGGACCAATAAAAAAGCCCTAGTTTAGGGTTTGAACTATGACTTGCACAATAAGCATGACCCCCAGTCCCAAAGGTCTGACAGAGACAACTGCAACAGAATGGGCCTTCTGGAAGCACAAAGAAAGACGCTAACCTAGGTGCCATCCTAGGTTCAGTGCGAAGACCAAGGTCACCAACCACAGAAGATGGACTAAAACGACACTGAGGTAACAGAACCTCTAGAACCACAAAGACTGACCTCACCATAAGTCCTGCCTCAGGATCTGTGCAGATACTGAGACCTCTAAACACAGAGCTCTGAGTGTATCACCCTGGACAGAACAGAAGTCTTCCACACGCCAAAAAACACCACCAGGAGAATAAATGATCCTGAGCAAAGTCTGGAGCTGATCCCATGACAGTATACTCCAAGGACGGAGAAACCCCATATTTCTTAGGCCATGTGAATTCCTTTTCGAATGACCCCAATATTTACTGTGCCAGGGCAGGAGGGGAAAAAACAAAAATACAAAAAGCACAAAAACTTAGTATTTTATATATATGTATATATATGTGTGTGTGTATATATATATATATACATATATATCTTTTACCTTCATTTATTATTGTTATTATTATTTTTATTTACCTATCTATTTTGGTCGATTTCTCTGTTTGGGTGTGATTATTGAAATCGTCGTCCCCAATTATACTTATTTTTTTCTATTCTTTTCTTTTCCCTCGTTATGTGCTATGCCATGTTTCTTATTTCAAGACCATGGCGTGTTTTTGGTTTGTTTGTTGGTTTTTGTTCTGTTTTTTGTTTGTTTGTTTGTCTGTCTGTTTTGCTTTGTTTTTCGGCTGTTTTTTTGTGGTGCTTATCGATATAGCTGGAGTCCTCACTGGATAATTGACACTTTTTTTGGTACTGGTGGAGTGTTTCACCTTCTTTCTCTCCTTCATCTCCCAAATCGATGATGAGAGCCTCTAGAAGGATTCCACCCATTTTGGGAGTATTAGACTCTTACCCCAGTTTATTTATCTTCTCCTTCTCAGGCAAAACCACGCAACTTGAACTAGCTAGTCCTGCCTACAGTTAGAGGGGGAGATAAGGGAGGCATCAAGACCAAACAGGTGCAAGACTACTAAGTAGTGGGTTGGATACAGAGGGGACCACATATTCTAGCCGCCCTGGGGGTGAGGGAAGAGGAAATGGGAGGTAGGACAACAACGGAGGGGTAGGGAGGACAATTTGGGGATGGGAATCCCCCCTGATTTTATGTAAATATGTACCTAAAATGTTATTGTCAACAATATGTAAGACACTATGATCAAAATAAAAATTATATTAAAAAAAATTTAAAAAAAAAAAAGAAAGATAAAGTTCTGATATAGCCAATAGATCTACAAATTAGAAGAAAGCACATATTATTATTTTGATCTCCTACTCAGGAATGTTGTCAATTTGAGAATCAACATGATCTTAGTCAAGAAACAGGTCACTCAGACCTTAGAACACAGCATGAAACAATTGATTCAGCTGATGTTTTGTTGAATCCACTCTTATACGTCAACTTGTTTCACTTTGCCTTTGTTTTGGAAAGTTTATAACCTTTTTTATTTTTCATAAGATTATGAAAGCTTGGTGTTCTAATGCTCAAGCATTCCTTGATACTGAAGGAACAAAATTTTTCTACATTAGTTATGCCTTTTATCACATCATTAATTTCTAATTAATGTAGTATTGAATGTAAGAATATCACACAACTTATTATGATGGTAAACCATTTACAGTAAACAATAATGGAAAGTTGGCTAAAATAAAGGCTTATAAGCTCTATAGAATTATTTAGAATTTAATTACTATAAAAATGCACAATATCTCTATTGGAATAAATTGCTAACTTTAACAGTATCAACCTTCAATTATGTGATGCTTAATTTTGGTGAACTTACACACTCAACTTTGGGTATTTCTCACTATCTTTACTGAGTTATGGTCAAAAGACTTAAATTTGACTTCAATAGTGGAACAGATCACTGCTCTAGAAAATATTATAGGATAGACATGCACCACAATTCTAAAGGTATTTGCGGGTACCATTCAACTCTGTTTGGCATTGTGAAAATTAAACTATTGATTTCAGGATCTGACGTTCTCTGAAATCTCATACTTTGAGGTAAAGTTATTTATTAGTATGGTTCTGGCCATGGATATCTATTAATGGGAAAAAGTCTTAAGGCATAGTCTAACAAAGAAGTTTTCAAAGTTATTAGTTAGTCCTACTACACCCCTTTAAGGAAGCACATCACTTTTGGGGTGGTTTGTTTGGTTTTTGAGCCACACCTGCTGTACTCAGGATTACTCCTGGTTCCACACTCAGTGGTTACTCTGGCGGTGCTTGGAGGACCATATATGATGCTGGGTATAAAATTTGGGCTGGCAGCATGCAAGGCAAGAGCTCCAGTCCCAGAAAACACATCACTTATTTCCACTCCACGCACCTTTAGGGAATATGCCTAAAGTACTTCCCAATTTTCCTTAGACTATTACTGCCCACCTTGTTGTATCATTTCAGCACCCTTTGAGTGAATTTTTGCCCATTTTGTGAATGACTACCTTAAACTTTCAGTGAGGATATTTTCATTTGGGGTTAATCAATGCAGGAATGTTGTACAAGGCCGACAAACCCAAATGGCTCTATGACAAAGAAGAAACGGCATATGCAGGAATTGGCTAAAATGCCTCATAGATTTGTGCCTGCCATAAAAATTTTATATTTTGTATATATAGAAGAGTATTAGAACCCTCCATGTCTCTTATACCTCTCCTCACCCACGACTTTGAGACTTTGACGCTGAAAGAGCAAGATCAAGTGTTGATTACTAATGAGGTAGCTTCAGAATGTGTATTACCAGAAAACAATGACCACTCAGTCATTTGCTGCCAAAGATATGGGAAATCAACAAAGAAATCAGCTTAGTGATAGACCTAAGTATTGAAATGCTATTATGTGAAGAAGTCAATTTTGAAAAAATTATGACACTCAGATGTACAAAAGTCACAATGGATTTGATTTAATTATCAGAATCCCTGGCTCCATCCTAGGATCAGCATAATGACCAAGACCACCAACTACAGAAGATGGATTAAAACGACACTGAAGAAGCAGAACTGCTAGACCCACAAAGAAAGACTTCATCATAAGCTCCATTTCTTGAGCTGTACAGACATCAAGATCTCTAGATACAGAGGTCTGATTTTACCATACATGACGAAGCAGAAGTCTTCCATACACCACAAAAGCACTGAGGGGAGAGTAAATGATCATGCAAAGACACTATAGTTAATCCCATGACAGTATACTTCAGGGCTGGAGAAACCCTGTATCTCCTAGGCCAAGGGAATTCCCTCTATAATATCCCCAATAGTTACTGTGCCTATGTGTGGGGGGGCGGGGTAAGCACAAAATAATCATTTTATCCACATATATATTTATTTATTTATTGAATTTTTTGATTTCTTCATTTTGGTGTAGATATTGAAGTTGTTGTCTCCAATTTTATTTTATTTTATTTTCTCTTTCTCTTTCTTTTTGCACTCTGGCATGGTTTGATTTCAGGACCGAGATTATTGTGTGGTGTTTTTATTGCTGTAGTGCTCACTGGATATTTAATTTGATATTTCTTTCTGTATTGTTGTGGTGTTTCAATTAACTTTTTTATGTTCTCTCTCAAACTGAGGTTGAAAGCTTCTAGAAGGACTCTGCCCATTTTCAGCACATTTGATTTTTTTGATTGATGTATTTATTTTTTACCCCACTCTATTGCTTTTCTTTCCTTCAAACAAAACCACATTACTCAAATTATCTAAGCTCTGCCTCTCAAATAGAGGTGGAAACAAGGGATACCAGGACCAAACAGATATATGATCACTAATAGTAAGCTATACAAAGAGGGGACCATCTACTCTAGCAGCCCGGGGGATGATGGTGACAGATATGGGTTGCAGGAAGGAAACGGGGATAGGGGTAGAACAAATTTGGTGATGGGTATTCCCCTGATTCAATGTTAATATGTATCTAAAATACTACTGTGAAAAATATGTAAGCCAATATGATCAAAATAAAAATAAAAAAGATAATTACCAGAATCTGGAAAACCAGGACTGAATTATTAGGAGAAACTCCTACTGAAGCAAGGACTATGCCAAAACCATAAGGCACCAACATTCAGAACTTGTCATATAGCAATTTCATTCATGCCAAACTAAGATCAGATTGCTTACTTACAAGAATATTTTTGTGTTCATCTTCACCCTGCAAGTTATGAGTAGTAAGGATAGAGTGGGTGGATTGTCATGATATACCTTTAGTTTAGTAGCATGATCTTATGCCTATACTTGGTCCAGTCATTCATGCCCATCAGTACAACTATATATATTGAAAGCGTTGGCAGTAAGATCTGACCCAAATAAGAATCTCTTAACTGAGGAGACAGTGATGAATGATTACCTTTAACTATGTAATTCTCTGCATTCCCTTTTGTTCTATACTCTCTGCAGTTTGTTCTGTGCCTCAGGAAGCAACCCATTTCTAACTACATCAACAATATCACTTATTGGCTGGCTTCTGTCAAAGAGAGCTCCTCCATAGGAGGGTAAAAGAAGAATGTGGTCTGACTTAGCTTGCCTCCTTATTTGAAATCTGTGAAAAGTGCACTTGCATGTCCCGGTCTTATGCTTAGTGAAATTGTTCATTTCTTAAGAGGTTCATTCAGGCAGCATCACTCTGAATACTTTTTCCTAATGATATCCATAGCATACTGTGATATTACCACAGTAAAGCTCTTAAATAAAATGCATTCAGAATCCCCATGGTTTTTCATATCTACAATGGCACACATATGCTATCCCTCAGGGTTTTAATATTTGCCTGGGTATAGTTAACAAGTACCAAGGCTGGTGGTGCATGGCTTACAGCTGAGACAATTTTAACATACATTCATTAATTCAGCGAGAATTTATGGAGCCCTTCAATGGACAAGATACTGCACTAAACATTAGGTGGTGGGAAGAAAGATGTCTAAGTGTCATCCCAGAAAAGTTGATTCATTAATATAGAAATGGGAAATTGAATATGGAAGTAGACACAGTTCACAAACCTGATAATACATAAATCACTTGTGTGTAACCTATACTAGAAAAAAGTTAAAATTGGGAAATATAAGGGATAGAAGTAATTAAACAAATAGGAGGGAACAATGAGAAAGAAAGTTAGGTGTTGGGGAGATGGCCGAAAGGGCTGGAGTGCATGATATGCATATATTATTCAAATCCTGACTCCACGTGCCCCCTGACCAGCATGCTAGTCAAATAAAAATATCATCAATTACCTGAATCCTGAAAGGGAGGTAGGGATCTAAAATGTAGATTGATAATGAGGAGAGAACTTTTGGGGTATTTCTGCATGGAAAAGAGCATTTAGGGAGAAAGCAGCAGTGTATGTGATATGACCCAAAGTTAATAACTTTTATTGAGAGAGCCTTTGTGGTGGGGCTTACAGGGCCAGGTGGTCAGGGTGGCTGCTTGTGGCTGAGGCATAGAGCCAGAATTGAGGTAGACTCTGAGCTGTTTTGCTTTGAGGAGACTCCTGTAGTCAGAACTCAGGCAGTTTCTTTCTTCACTTTTCTGAATCCTTCCTGGCGGTGCTCAGGCTTAGTGCCTGGCTCTGCACTCAGGGATCACTCCTGGGGCTCAGGAGACCCTAAGGGATGTGTGGGAATTGAACTCAGGTCATTGTGTGTGAGGCATATGTCCTCCCTGCCACCATCACTCCTGCCACACTTCCCTTTACGTCGTCCTGGTGGCTCTTGGTTATGCGGCCATGATAAAAGCAAAGTGGGTTAGGCCAAACGACACAAGGGCTGTTCACAAATAAAAGTACTTTGATTAGAAAGAACTTCTACTTTGCTCCATGCCTGCTTTCCTGCTTTCCTCCATGAGGCAGACAAGAAAACGACAGTGAACATAACCTCTTTAGGACTCAGCACAGGGTAAGCTATCTCTGCCCAATAAGGGTGGAGCCAGAGGAGAGCAGGTGCTCTGCTTCACCCTGCGGCCACTCTGTTTCGAATCTTCTAGCTCATGAACCCTACCAAAACATATAGTAAAAACCACACTACAAGCACGGCAATGGGAAACAACATAGGGCAACACCATGCAGAAAGAATGAAGATGACCTGAAAAGTACCAATCACCTAGTTAGCCACTCAGATAAGGAGTTTAGAGTAGAAATATGGAGGATGCTCAGAGAACTCAAAGAATGCATAGATCAAGCTGAACAGAACACAAAGATAGAAATCAGAAAACTCCAAATTGAAATAACAGACTGAAAAACTCAGCAGATGAAATGAAAATATCAATGGAAAGCCACTTCAACAGAGTAACAGCAGCTGAGGACAGTCAGTGAGCTGGAAATGAGTTGCAGAACAACCCCATACAGCAGAAGAGATTGGAAAAGAACCTTAAAGCAAATGATCAGACAATGGAAAAATTCCTCAAAGAATGTACAGTTGAGAATAGAAGTCTTTAATAAACTCAATAAAAAAAAACATAAGAATTATTGGAGTCCCAGCGACCCAGGAAGAAACCCCCAGGAATAACCAACAGTCAGGGACATTGCAGAGAAACTCCCAGAGCTAAAGATTGCATGTAACCAAATTCTGCATGTCCGAAGAATACCAGCTAAAAGAGACCTGAAGAAAAGCACCCAAAGACACATTCTAGTCACAATGACAAATCCCACAGAAAAGGACAGAATACTGAAAGCAGAAAATAAAAAAGAGAAATTACATTCAAAGGAGCATCCTTAAGATTTACAGCAAACCTCTCACAAGAAAAACTCAAGGACAGAAGCCAGTGGTGGGATATAGTGACAAAACTATGAAATGAATGCTTTGCCTAGGATACTGTACCCAGCTGTTTAGGTTTGAAAGAAGTATACATAGCTTCATGGGTAAACAGCAGCTCAGAAACTTTGTATCAAAACCAGCCTTAAAAAATAAACTGAAAAATGTACTTTAAAACAAGACAGCCTTAAACACACACCAAACATTTACACAAAAATGGCTCTAAATCTCATGACAATTATCTCTCTCAACGTTAATGGGCCAAATGCACCAGTTAAGAGACAAAGAGTGGCAAAATGGATCAAAAAGCTAAACCCAACATTCTGTTGCCTACAAGAAACAAATCTGAATAGTCAGCTTTCTTTGGAGTCTTTTTTCAGGTTTTTTGGGAGGTCACACCTGGCAGTGTTCAAGGGTTACTCCTGGCTCTATGCTCAGAAATTGCTCCTGGAAGGCTTGGGGGACCATATGGGATGCCGGGATTTGAACCACTGTCCTGCATGTTTCAGGAATTTTTTAACATAGTTCTGAATAGCCAAAAATTAATCCAAATAATACTATCATAGATACTGTTTATAATCAGTGGCTTTGCAAGGCATGGGTAGAAATGACCACACTCAGAATCATCATGTCAGGTCAGACATTTAAAAGGTAAGTTTGAGATAGCTCAATGGTTTTCTGCATGCTTTCCATATGGGAGCCTGGGTTCCATCTCATTTCTTTGGTCCCCTGAGTACTACCAGGATTGAGCCTAGCACAGAGTTGGGAGTAGCCCCTAGCCTTATACCAGATATAGTTCAGTTTTTGTTTTTCCCCCATGAGAAGAAAAGACCTCCACTTATATATAAATTACTTTGAAAGTTGTCTTAGCAAATCAAAATCCTTTACTATGATATGAACTATAGTTCTTTTGTTTTTGTTTTTGGGCCACACCTGTAACTCTCAGGACTTACTCCAGGATATGCACTCAGAAATCGTTCTTGGCTTGGGGGACCATAAGGGATGCTGGGGGGTGTGCAATACAAATGCCCTACCACTTGCACCACCACTCTGGTCCCTGAACTATAGCTTTTAAAAAGCTAAAAGAGAGAGGAAATTCCTAGTACATTTCTTTTTAGGCCCTCTTTGGTATAGATGTGTAGTTTAGTTAGCAGAGTTGGACAGTTTAGTTTATCATTCCAGATTTAACAAGGATTCTTTTTGCTTCTCTTAGTGGTGGTAGAGCTAAGAAGGGCAAGCAGGTGAAAATTTTAGACAGTGAAACTTATGATGGCTTATATTTATTGTTTTCTTTTATTCATATAAATTACTGGAACAACACAGTGTATTTGGCTTTGTGCTGTTTAGAGAATAAAGTCATCACCCAAGCAGGAGGACAGAGGCTAACAATAGTAGCAAAATAAAATGAAGTCTACTCTATCAGTAGTGGGAATTAAAAGTATTACATAATTATCCAAAGCCCTGGAAATCATTACTTACTAGTAATGGAAAACATTATTTACTGGCTCAGTACATCTTTTTGGTGTTAGGAGGCACACCCACTGGTGGCCAGGGCTTACTATTGGCTCTACATTCAGAAACCACTCCTGGCAGGGTTTGGTTGTAGGGATTTTAAAGTCAGGTTGGCCACAAACCAGGTTGTAGTAAAAGCTTCATACCCCAATCCTGGGGCATTGGGAAGACATGGGTCTAGAAACAAATGCTGACACAGAAAATAATTCACACATGGTTATGGCGATAAAACAGGTTCACGAACTTCCACACACATCCCTCACTATCCTCAGAAGCAGAGAGCTCCGTTGTGGAAAACCAAAACCACAAGCGTTTTTTTTTTTTTCACTGAGTCCCAGGTCTTTATTGGGAAGTGCAAAAACCACACCCTTGTGGGGAGAACAGGTGGCCAAAGGCACCAGTCCAAAAAATGCTTCCATTCAAAGGTGCTTCCAACCAATGTGTAACAAGCGTATCCTGAATAGGATGGAACCTGGTTAACCCAACACAAGGTAAATGCCTGTATTGTATTGTTTCTCTAGTCCCGATCTTTCCACAAAACTTCTATTTTACTCCATAGGTAGCCTTTTATTTATTTCTGTTTGTTTTTAGGTCACATCCAACAGTGCTCAGGGATTAATCCTGGGTCTACACTCAGAATTTACTCGTGGCAGGCTCGGAGGACCAGATCCAACTCCAATCTGCAGCATGCAAGGCAATTATCCTAGAGCTATGCTATCGCTCTAGCCCCACACTTCTATTTTTTATCACCTTTTAATTAATATTATTTGGTTTTAGGGACACATCTATAAGTATTCAGAGTTTAATACTGGCTACACTCAGGTCACTCCTGGGGGACCATGGAGGATGCTGGGAATCAAACTAAGGTCTGTTACATGCACCACAAGTAAGTGCCTTATCCACTATACTATCTCTTCATCCACTATTTTAATCAATATTTAAAGATAATCTGTAAATAGGGGCCGGAGAGATAGCATGGAGGTAAGGCATTTGCCTTTCATGCAGAACGTCGGTGGTTTGAATCCTGGCATCCCATATAGTCCCCTGAGCCTGCCAGGAACAATTTCTGAGCATAGAGCCAGGAGTAACCCCTGAGCACTGCTGAGTGTGACCCAAAAACAAACAAACAAACAAAATAATCTGTAAATAAAAAGTATAATTTAGTTACAATTCACAATAACTCCTTTTTAATCTATGCTAATAGAGCTAACTGTATGTTGTACATTCTTGTGCTTTTCAGAGGCAGTAAAGTGCAAATAACCTTAAGGATTTGGTCTCAGCCATGTTGAAAGGAAGAAGTGATTAGATGCCTTCCCCATACCTAACTATATAGATACAACTCTTCTTTCAGAGTTGCATTCTCCATCCTCACATTTTTAGGAGTCTTACAAAATAAAACATGTAGAATTCAGTTTAGTAATCAATCTGTGTACAAACAAATGAGCATGTGTCACATGTCAATAATAAGACTGGCAATATTTGATATAGTAAGACTGCTATGTACAAATGTGGTGTTTGCAAACCCAATTAAATGTAAACTCTGATTTTCAAGTATAAATCAGTTCTTAGGAGAAGTTTGCTATCTGTATGATACCACAGTCTGCTTGAGAAAGCTGTCAACTTTTAAGAAAATTTCTGTGTTAATTATCATCTTTTGAAGTGTTTTTATATTTGAGAGATTGAAGTGAAAGTACAGTGGGTAGGGATTCTGCTTTAGTCCAACCTATGTTAGATTCCTGGTACCCTATATGATCACCGAGTGCAGAATCAAGAGTAAGTCCTGAGCATTGCTAGGTGTGACCCCCAAAACAAACAAAAGCCTTTTTATTTGAGGCACTGTGATTTTCAGAACATCCACTCACCATTATGTCAGTGCATTTTAAAATTTCTTTTTCTTTTTCTTTTCTAAAAAGAATGTTTTTGTTTTTGTTTTGTTTTGTTTTTGTATTTTGGGGGGGCACACCTAGTGACTCTCAGGGGTTACTCCTGGCTATGCACGCAGAAATCACTCCTAACTTGGGGGACCATATGGCATGCTGGGGGAATCAAACAGTAGTCCGTTCTAGGCTAGCTGTGGCAAGGTTCTGCGCCACTGCTCTGGCCCCAAAGAAATCATTCCTGGCAGGTCATTCCATATCGTATGAAATACTGGGATCAAACCCAAGTCAGCCAAGTGCATGGCAAACGCCCTTCCCACTGTGCTATTGCTCCGACCCCTGAAAAAAATGCCCCAATTCACCACCACATTCTGAAGGCAAAGGATGGAGTTACTGCAAGGAAGTAGCCTCTTCCATATTCAAGCAGAATGCTGGATTTTAGGGTTCTGCTCTGAAAAGTGAATCTCCTTGGTAATGGGAGAAAAAAGGATGGCTAGTTTAGTGTCTTGTTTCCTCTGAATCTCAGCACCTTCTTGAATACTTTAGTTTTTCTCCTTGATTGCATGATTATGCTGACAAATTCCAGCAGCAGTTGGCTGGAATTTAGACATGGATTTCATACTAGAGAATAACAGGGGCATAGCACAGTTACCAGAGATATTCAGAGTCTGACTCAGAGTAGGTTCTGTCCTTGTTACAGCCAACCTTCTTTTGAAGGCTATCATACCCCTGTCTCATTCTATATAGGGTCCAGGAACCTGAATTCCATACCCAGTAATCCCCTGATTCTTTATTTTATCTCTTCATTATCACTGAAGATGGCACTGGTTACTGACTATAGGGATGTAGTGGTCCTTGACACAGATCCTCTCTTGAGGGGTCAGGTCTCCATTCCTCATCTCTGGGGGGCGATGTTTGCTAAAGGTTGTAATCACTTGTCCTCTATAGGCATTGGCATTCACTGAAGGACAAGGTTTCTGCCATTCCTTGTAGTCTGTATATGTTGATTTATAGTTTATAGGGAGATAAAAGAAGTTGATCCTACTGACAGGCCTTTTCAGCTCCATTGTGGTTCCATGGGATTGGCAAGGCCTCTGTTGGCACCGCATCTCCACTTTTTCTGCCTAATCTGGCTTCTTGACACTGTCAATGGTGATGGTGATGACTTGCCAAGGAAAGTCACATAACATTTACCTGAAAACCTGTTTAAAGGTAAAACTAACCTAATAAATATGTATGCCTCTTCTTCAATGAGTAGATGGCACTCACTTTTGAGATTAAAACCAGATGAATATCAGTCCATAAATTTTTTATTTTTCAGCTTGGGAAACAGAAATTTAAAGAGATGGCTAATGTTTTAACTTAGTAAATAGTATAAATAAATATCTTAATCAATTGTAGTGTTCTTAGTTACTTGCATTTAATAAATGCTTGATTTAAAACTATTAATATATAGAAAACAATAAAACAATACTCAGTAGCCAGATTTGATAGAGTTTATATTGCCATCCTTATTTCGAATATATATATATATATATTTTTGTTTTGTTTTGTTTTGTTTTTTGTTTTTTGGGCCACACCCAGTGACGCTCAGGTGTTACTCCTGGCTATGCACTCAGAAGTCGCTCCTGGCTTGGGGGACCATATGGGACGCCGGGGGATCGAACCGCAGTCCGTCCTAGGCTAGCGCAGGCAAGGCAGCACCTTACCTCTAGCGCCACCGCCCGGCCCCCTCGAATATATTTTTAAAAAATTAAATATGGGGCCAGAGCAGTGGCACAAGCAGTAGGGAGTGTGCCTTGCATGTGCTAACCTAGGACGGACTGAGTTTGATCCCCAGGTATCCCATATGGTTCCCCAAGCCAGGAATGATTTCTGAGCACAAAGCCAGGAGTAACCTCTGAGCAACACTGGTTTGGCCAAAAAAAAAAGAAACAAAAAAAATTAAACATGACAGATATATATATATATACATATACATATATACACTCCTTCAACCCTTTCGTGACATTAAGAAAGATATGCATCAATAATACATGCCTATAAGGAAAATATTTCTTTTTGGTTTGGGGCCACACCTCATGGTACTCAGGGCTCATTCCTAACTTGATGCTCAGGGTTCACTTCTGGAATGCTTTGGGGGCATATCCAATGCCAGGGATTAAATATGGGTCAGCCACTTAAAAGGCAAGCACCCTACCCCCTCTGACTCCTACTAATGAAAGCTTTATTGTCAAATTTATCCAATGTTCATATATGAAATTAAAATAAATGTACCTCCCTTAATTTAGTCTATTATACATATTTCTATAAAAGTGTTTTTCCAAACACTTTAATTTCAAATTTTATAACTTCATTATTTTTGAGGAAAATTAATTTCTGTGATTTTAACATGTACTTTACTACTTATCATAATGTTGTTTTGTATAGGCCATTGGTATCTGAATCAGCTTTATCAGAGTTATCTTTAATTTAAAGATACAGATTTGTGAGCAAGAAACAAAATTGGGCACTCATTGATATATCTGGATTAAAATTAATATTTCAGCTCTATTTCATACTAAAATGAGAAAAACCTATTCTTTCACTCCTCACTCATTCATGTCTTCCTCTTGCCCTTCATTTTCTTCTCGTACTTTTTTCTCTTGTGTAATGAGTCGGGTACTTGCCTTGCACGTGATCAAACCAGATGTGATATCTGATACCCCTGATCCCTGACAGAAGTGATCTCTTAGTGCAGAGCCAGGAGTAATCCTTGAGCACCACTGGGTGTGGCCCAAAAACAAAGCAATAATAATAAAGAAAGGCAGGTAGTGTTTAATCGTATTGATATTAATAAATTAGCATATGTGTTTTATGTTTCATACAGCCATGTCAGGAAGTTAGAGAGGGTCACGGGAGCACTCTGAACAATACAGTAATAATGTCCTGTCTGACCTGTCTACTACCATAGAAGCACTGAAATTATTCATCTTACCCAGAATTGAGACAATTGAATCAAAGATATGTATTTTGGCTAGTGGGAAGGAACTTCTACAAAATAACTAAAGCAGAAAAAAATGTTTTCATGAATCAGGGATAGTTTTATATCCTTGCCTATACACCCAAAGCTGTCACTACTGGTTGAATGTTATAATAATAGCCAGAGCATATGACTTAAGGAGACATACTTAATTGAGAAGTTGATAGTATATTAATTTGAAAATACTATAGATTATTAACACTTAATTCAATCATTAATTTAATGCTTATGATACCTACTGTGTTCCAGACAACTAACGAGGACCAGATCACATCAGACTTAAAGTGATGAAAAAAACCACAATGTAATTAGGTAAGTAAAACTTACTATCATCTGAGTGTTTTTATTTGTTTGAGGGCTAAACTCAGGGATGCTTAGGAACTATTACTATCCTAGTGCTTGGCAATTACTTCCAGCATTGTTAAGGGGACCATGCTGTGCCTGGGATCAACCTGAGCCAACTGCTTGCAAAGCATGTGCTCAACTCTTGAAGCCCTACCTAGCTCCAGCTGGTTTTGAGGAAGTTTCTTAAAAGATATGTGTTGTAGGCAGAATCTCAAATGAGGACAAAGAGATAGAAATAGAAGTAGAGAGGGGTATTCCAAGGATATAGTGAAAAAGTAAAAGCAGGGATAAAAGCATGAGGCGAGAGAGGAAATGATCTGTTTGTAAGATCTCAAGTGCAGTAGTTTACGTACAATTATATATATTTATAAGTAAATTAAATTTATCTTTTAAAGATTCTATCTTTTTTCTTTTAGGGCCACACCCGGTGACCTTCAGGGGTTACTCCTGGTCATGCACTCAGAAATCTCTCCTGGTTTGGGGAACCATATGGGACACCGGGGATCAAATCCAGGTCTGTCCTGAGTCAGCCACGTGCAAGGCAAAATGCCCTAACACTGCACTATTGCTCTGGCCCCTCTTTTAAGGATTATAAATAAAACACAAAGGAGAGAAAAAAAACATGATGAGTTTAGAGATAAACAATAGTATAGCTATTTCGGTAATTTATAAAAAAAATTTAAACAAAATCCCTGCTATACTTATGCACATAAACTAAAATTCCCTGTAATATTTAAATGCATACTTCACATAATGCATCTTATTATTTTACACATAGAATATTTCTTGTTTTAATGCTAACTCTGTAGAACACATGTAGTCTCTTGCCAGCAAATTTTCAGCCAGTGGTTTCAACGTTACAATTTCTGTTACCTCTCAGCCATATTACAAAATCACTAGCAAAATAGTGTACAAGGACCTTGATTTTTATTTTAAATTCATTTTAAATGCATTGCTCATTCTTGGCCACACATTGAAATCACTTAATAGGAATGCCTTGGGGTACATCTAGATTTATAGTCTATTGGTTTAGGATGCAGCCTGAGTATTTGGGTTTGAAGGTCCTCAGGAGACTACGAATTATAGCCAAAGTAACTACAAAAAATTCCTAAAGTGGGGTTGGAGCGATGGCGCAGTGGTAGGGCATTTGCCTTACACGTGGTGGACTCAGAATGGACCATGTTTCAGTCCCCCAGCATCCCATATGGTCTTAAGCTAGGAGCAATTTCTGAGCACATAGACAGGAGTAACCCGTAAATGTCACCGGGTGTGTTCCAAAAAGAGAAAAAAAGAAAAGAAATAAAAAAGAAATTCGTAAAGTATCATAATCATGTGGAAGTTTGGAAAAATGCCTCAAAGTATGAAGAAAAAGATGGTTTAATTTATATTTCTGTATTATAAACTATCTCAGTGTTTCTATAAAGCAGCTTTGTGTAAAGTGCTTATAGAATTAGTCATGAAACAGTCATTTGTATGTCTCCACACATTTTATTGAGTTTTAAGTATGCATGAAATTTAGGTTGAACTATATCAGGTGGCATATTTTCCTACTTAAAATATTCAGCATGCTCTAGAAAAAATAATGGGATGCTTGAGAAACTTGCTGCTGTTATGAGGTAGATGTTAGGGAAGATGTTAAGATGTTAAGAGGTAGAGGTTAGAAAGTTCCATTTTAAAAAAAGAAAAAAAGTTCCATTTTATTTCTTGGCTTTTTCAATTGCATCAGTGGTGGTTGTTGAAGTAGGATATTTTTAAGATGTAATGGAACATGAGAAGGATTGAACTGTTCAGTGGGAAACAAGGTTGAAACCTGTGCTATGAGTAGTCAAGGGATATTGCAGCAGGCCTCAACCACTTAGAAAATGACTAATTCAAAATCTAGCAACTCTGCTCTCAGGGGCCATCTGAGATGGAGTGATGGGATGAGTATGGCTATGAACCCCACTTTGTAAAGTAAACCTGAGAGCCGTGATGTAGGGCAGAAAAAAATGCAACAAATGGTTGATTGCTAAGTAGAATAACTACTATGAGAAAAGTGGACAGTTCCTCTAGAGAGGCCTCTGAGAAACTCAGTGGAAGACACCTCAAAATTGCCCCACCAATGGGTGAAGAAGATGGAGCCTATTTTCACTAAAAAAAGACAGCTCTAGAGATGTTAGGTGCCCAACATCTCCAGCCTACCTTTTGTATAGACCAAATACATTGATTAGTGTATGTTGTCTGCTGATCAGGAGAAAGGCAGAATGTTCCTGTGCATGGGAACCACATGAAGGTCCTGAAGCAGGTTTGGAAATGAGGAGATGCACAGTAAAGCTGCTCCACTTGCCACTTCAGCTACTGGGATCTGCTTTGCTTTCTATTTATTTAGATTCTTATTTAAAAAATAAAACAGATATATGAGGGATTTCTGGTAACCTTCTGTCTGGGGCATGTGCCTGTTGGTTTTAAGTGTGGCGCTTCTTGGTAGTACTAAGGCTAAACACATCAGTACTAGGTGATGGGAACTGTGCAGTGCAGGAACCAAACTCAGAGCCTGTGCATCAAGGCATGTGGCCCACCTCTGGCCCAGTTACCCTACTTTACTTCTACGCTTCCATCTTGTTGGAACCTGTAGTTGTTCCCATGGCAATATGCTTCAAGGGTGGAGAAACCCTGTATGTCTTAGGTAAAGGCAATTCCCTTTCTAATTTCCCAATACTTACTCTGCCTATGCAAACAAACAAACAAAAAGAGGCACAAAACCAAGCCCTTCTTCCTTCTTTTGTTTTGTTGTTTTTTTCTTTTTTCTTTTTTTTCTTTTTTATTATTTTTATTTTTTGTTCTCGTGGTTATTATATGATCATGGTTGTTTTTAGTAGCTTGGTGCATTGTTGTAGTTTCTGCTTTTTTTCTCCCTTTCTTCATTTAAATTGATAGTTATAACATCTAGACAGTGTCTTTTGAGGTTTTTCTTTTTTTCTTTCTTTTTTCTTTTTTTCCCTAACAGAACCACATAATGTGAATCATCTTGATCTACCTCATGAATTGAGGGGACAAATAAATGGAGGGTACGAGTACCAAATAGGCATATGAATATTGAGTGGAAATATAAAAAATGATCAGACTCAAACACCAACCCCAAAGTCAACAACAGAATTGATACCCAGTCTACAACAAGCTATACACAGAGGAGAGCAGTTACACTAGGTGTTCAGGGTACAAATGAGGAAGATATGGAATACATGCTGGGAACAAAAGTGGAGGAAGGACAACTGTGGTGGTGGGAATGTGTCTGATTCATTGTCACTATGTACCTTAAATATTACTGTGAAAGATTTGTAATTCACTTTTGTCACAATAAAAATTATTTAAAAAAACTGCGAGGAGTCCATCTAGAGGTTAAAAATGTCAATTCAAATAAGAAAAAAATGAAGAAAAACATACCAAATAAGAAAAAAATGAAGAAAAACATACCAAACCAACAAAAAACACAAAAGAACAAACAAACAAACCAAAAACAACAACAACAACAACAACAACCAGGAACTACAAAAAATCACAGCAGAAACAAAAAAGCAACCTAATAATAACCACAGAATGGAAAAATGTGGGGGGAGGAGGGCTGGTGTGGCAGATTTTGGCTTTGCACTTTTTTGGCATAGGCACAGTAAGTATTGAGAAAATTAGAACGGGAATTCCCTTGGCTTAAGAGATACAGGGTTTCTCCACCCTTGAAGCATACTGCCATGGGAACAACTACAGGCTTCATACATGCTCATTTTCACAACCCAAGATCTTTTTATAGTGCCAGAAGACTTTCCACTCAGGTGTGGGTGATGACATCCAGTCTCTGTAGCTGAAGATCTTGCTATTAGCATAGGTCAGAGGGCGAAGGCTAGGAGAGATTCTTTCTTTATGATTCTAGAAGTTCTATTCCATCACTGTTGTTGTAATCAGTCCTCTGTAATTAGTGGCCTTGGTTTTAGCACAGATTCTAAAACAAAGCCTAGGATAGAGTCCTTCATTATGTTTCCAGAAGTTCTGCTCAGTCACAATAGTCAAAGTCAGACCTCTGGAATTAGAGATCTTGGTTATTGTACAAATCCTAGGCTGAAGTCTAGGCTATGGTCTTTTTTATTTGTCCCAGGATAAGTTCTGCCCAGTCATGGTTGTCAAAGTCAGTCTTCTGTAGTTAGCAATCTTGGCTTTTGCACAGATCAAAGGATGATGTGTCCTCTGATTTCATCTTACCATTAGGTGATGGGATAAGATAACCTGCTCTTTTTAATTATCTTTAATTAAACATCGTGATTACAAATATAATTTTAGTTGTATAATTACAGTCATGTAAAGAACACCCCACCTCACCAGTGCAGGATTCCCACCACCAATTTCCCAGATCTACCTACTCCCCACCCCACCCACACCTGTACTCGAGACAGGCTTTCTTTTTCCCTCACTCATTCACATTGCTATGATAGTTTTCAGTGTAGTTATTTCTCTAATTCACTTATCACTCTGTGTAGTGAGCTTCATGTCATTAGCTGTATCTACATGGGAAGATGGGGGGGGGGGAAGTAAGGGTTGGGACTGAGGCAGTAAAGTATTAGAAATGAGCTTTGTAGGGCAGTATCAAGGTCACAATACAAGATGGATATTATGGATATATAGAATATATGCATACAATAGTATCAATATAAAAACAAGGAGAAAATATTCCACTTACTGTCCCAACATAAACCAGTGCTAGAATGGCCTGCCCTCCTCCCAGAGCGCATTCCCATTAGTGTAGGGAGAGGTAGGGGGAAAGCCTGTTGACCCCTATAGAGTCCACCTAGATTGGCACCCTGGAAAGAGCTGGTCTCCAGAATCAAGGAGGAAACCAGAAGCCAGATGTCTGCCCATCCTTCTCCCCATGCACCTCCCCCCTGGAGTACAGAGGGAGGAGGGAAGCCTGAGGACCACTAAGAGTCCACCGGAACCCACATTTTGCCATCTGAGCTGGCACCCAGGGAAGGCCTGGAGTCAGGGGAAAAAGACAAGGATGACTGGGGGCCTGCCAAGCCTCACAGCACTCCCCAGACTAGGGAGAAAGGCTCTGGTATGGGGCCTCCCCAAACCCTATACCTGGCAAGAGCTGGTCTCCAGAATCAAAGAGGAAACTGGAAGCCAGATGTCTGTCCGCCCTCCTCCCCATGCACCTCTCCCCTGGAGTATGGAGGGAAGGGGGAAGCCTGAGGACCACTAAGAGTCCACCTGAACCCTCTTCTGGCCATCTGAGCTGGCACCCAGGGAAGGCCTGGAGTCAGGGGGAAAAGACAAGGATGGCTGGGGGCCTACCAAGCCTCCCAGCACTCCCCAGGATAGGGAGAAAGGCTCTGGTATGGGGCCTCCCCAAACCCCATACCTGGCAAGACCTGGTCTCCAGAATCAAAGAGGAAACCGGAAGCCAGATGTCTGCCCACTCTCCTCCCCATGCACCTCCCCCCTGGAGTACAGAGGGAGGGGGGAAGCCTGAGGACCACTAAGAGTCCACCTGAACCCACTACTGGCCATCTGAGCTGGCACCCAGGAAAGTCCTGGAGTCAGGGGAAAAAGACAAGGACGACTGGGGCCTGCTAAGCCTCCCAGAACTCCCTAGGCTAGGGAGAAAGGCTCTAGTACGGGGCCTCCCCAAACCCTATACCTGGCAAGAGCTGGTCTCAGACAACCTGCTCTTAAATTAAGTTGTTGCCATATCCTCATTGTCAGAATGTCAGATCAAAGCTGGTGCAAGTTGGTGCCAGAGCGGTATTAGGAATTTCCCAGGGAGAGTTTGGTTCCTGGTGCTGTTGCAGGGAACTGTGTCGGTTTTATGTCTGGGACTTAAGGTTTGGGATTGGACGGTAGCTGTCTGATCACATGGAGTCTAAGTTGGGTCCACATGACACACATTCAGGGTGGGAGGCGCCCCAGTATTATAAAATGTATGAGTTCTTATCCGTAGTAGATAAGAGCTTGTTTCTATACATAAAATCCCCTCTTTTTAGTATGACTTTTCAAAAAGGAATAGTTTTTGTACCAAAAAGAAGCACAACAGGTGAATTTAAAAAAGCACATACATATAAAACAATAGAAGAAATACGTAAAAATAAATGTAAAATAATTAAAGAAAAAAGTGATGTAAGAGCATATCTTACATTTAGAAATAAACAGACTAAGGTATTATAGAGGTATTATACATATAAAAGAAATATAGTTTTCCTCATTAAGGCTTTTGAGATATTCTAATGGTAGGTGAAATCCAGGGCACATTTTCATCACACACACTGTGGTCTTGTTGAGTTTGAGAAATGATTTGCAGCAGTAAGGGATCATGTAGTGTCCTTGAACTGGTGGTCCTTCTGGAGCTGAATCCGGTAGCATGCAACAGTCCACATTTGGCAGGGGCATGAAAAGGGCCACAAAGCATAAGTCAGCAGGAGTTTTGGTTGTGTAGTTTCTTGCCGTGGCACAAAATGTGGGGCTGAAAGAGTGTCCTTTCACTTTGGGAGCTGGGTGGTGGCTTATTGGGTCAGGAGGTAGGTCTCTGTACCTACTGAGTTAAGAACTGAGGGTAAAGAGGGTTAAATAAGTAGGGATATTAGATCCAGATCTGGGTATGGAAGGATAGAAGAACTTCTGAAGGGGGGAAGGGATAATATATAAGAGTGGTTATATACACTTTAGGCATAGATTGTTTACAATTTAGGTTGGGCAATCAGAGAGAAGTCTTTTGTCCACAGACTCGTGCCCACATTGAAACAGACATTAGTGATCTTTTCTCAAGTTTTTGTTGGAGGCCTCTCCTTCACAGGATGGGTCTGAGCTCTTAAGAAATAATTGAATTAAGAAAAGATAAATAGGGGCCAGAGAGATAGCACGGAAGTATGGCATTTGCCTTGCATGTAGAAGGATGGTGGTTCGAATCCCAGCATTCCATGTGGTCCCCTGAGCCTGCCAGGAGCAATTTCTGAGTGGAGAACCACCCCTGAGTGCTACTGGGTGTGACCCAAAAACCAAAGAAAAAGAAAAGATAAATAATTAGCTAAGACATAGATTAGGAAAGAAAGAGACAAAAAAGGATAAGAGAGAAGAGAAAAGAAAATAATATGGTAAAAATAAGTATAAAAAATTGGGCTGGTTAGTTGGAAGGTTTTCCAATTCCTAGGCACTTCATTCCTGACGGAGGTGGGCTTTGTTAAATGAAGGTTTCAGGGTTAGATAGTGTCTAGAGCATTTTAGGATAAGCATAGTTTTTGCATCTAGAGTACTAAACAATGTGGTAATGAGGACTATAAGAGGTGGCTACCCTATGTAGTATTGTCCACTGAATCATATGTATCCGTATTCCTTTCCTAAAAAGAAACTGACAGCATGGGCTTTATTTAACATAGATTGAACTGATGAAGAAGAGGAGGACAGGATAGAAGAAAAGAGAAAATAGGAAAAACAGAGAGAAGATAGAAAATAAAGGAAATGGTAATTTGCAAAAACGTATTTGATGAGTGTGACCTGTAACATAAGTCTGGTACACCATCCACTGTTTCAGTGGTCTGAATGATCATATTCTTTTCCTAATAGAAAACATAACTAAAGGAAATGGGTAAATTGGTGTATTTTATCAAGACATTGTCCTACTGAGTACTGCATATAGTATCTAATATAATTGAGCACGAAATATAAAATTAAGGTGTCTAACCTTTATTTCCAAGAACCACTTTGGACAAAGAAGCTGAAGAGTTATTTTATACCTGGTAAAATTAAGGCATTAAAACATATTGTCAGTAATCACTGCAGTGGGAGTCTCTGGCTTCCAATCATATTCTGCACCTGGTTCTGTGGATAAATACATTAGGACATTCTTATAGGCCTTTGTTGTTAGAGGTTGATTGCAGACCTGTTCACTCTAAGCCGCTGTTTTATTGCTTCTGGTTTCTTTATGGTATAATGGATAGTTGAGACTTTGTGTTGCCCATCTTCCACTTGATTTGAACACTTCTCCTTGTTATATGCTGACACCTATGGTAATTGAAGTTTCTACCCCTTGGCCATTGTATTTGTTCATGGTGTACTATATATATGGTATATACTCTAAATACCTGAGAGAAGTACTATCACTCTATATTTATCCTTATTCTTCTGGCTTACATCCTTTAACATAATATTTTTTAGATCTATCAATGTTGCTGCAAAATCCATGATTGTATCATTTCTAACTGCTATGTCATATTCCATTGTATATAAGCACTACATCTTCATGATCCACTCATCTGTTGTTAGAAATTAAAGTTGGTTCCAAATCCTGGCTATTGTTTGAGTGCTGAGATAAATTGTAGAGTGCATACATACTTTGAGATGAATGTCCTTTGTCTTGGGGATAGGTACCCAGGAGTGCAAATGCTGGGTCATATGGCAACTCAATTCTGAGTTTACTCAGAACCCTCCATACTTTTTCCCTTAGGGGTCATAACAGGCAGCATTCCCACCAACAGTGGATGAGAGTTCCTTTCTTACCACTTCCCTGCCAACAGAGATTGGTCACATTATTTTTGATGTGTGCCATCCTCATTGGTGTAAGGTGGTACCTCATTGTTGTCTTGATTTGAATTTCCCTAATGATGAGTGATGGTGAACATATTTTCATGTGTATATGGATTTGCCAATATTTTTTCTTTGTGATCCTTTTTTAATTTTTATTTTGATCATATTGGCTTACATATCTCTCACAGTAGTATTTTAGGTATATATTAACATTGAATCAGGGGAATACCCATCACCAAATTTGTCCTTCCCGATCCCCGATGTTCCCTTCCTGCAACCATATCCCCCACCATCACCCCCCAGGCTGCTAGAGAAGGTAGTCCCCTCTTTGTCTAACTTACTATTAGTGATCATATATCTGTTTGGTCCTGGTAGCCTCCCTTGTTTACCCCTCTATTTGAGAGATGGAGCTCAATAATTCGAGTTATTTGGTTTTGTTTGAAGGAAAGAAAAACAATAGAATGGAGTAAAAAATAAGAAAAAAAGAACATAAAATAAAATAAATCAAATAAGCTGAAAATGGCGGAGTCCTTCTAGAGGCTTTCAACCTCAGTTTGAGCGAGGACATGAAACAGGTAATTGAAACACCACATCAATATAGAAAGAAATATCAAATTAAATATCCAGTGAGCACTACAGCAATAAAGACAAGCACCACACAATAGTCTCAGTTCTGAAATCAAACCATGCTGAAGTACAAAAAGAAAGAGAAAGAGAAAATAAAATTGGAGACATCAACTTTAATATCTACATCAAAATAAAGACCAATAAGAATCTATCAATCAATAAATTTATATGTGGAAAAATGATTATTTTGTGCTTTTTTTCTTTTTTCTCCCTGCATAGGCACAGTAACTATTGGGGGTATTATAGAGGGAATTCCCTTGGCCTAGGAGATACAGGGTTTCTCCACCCCTGAAGTATACTGTCATGGGATTAACTATAGACTCCTTGCATGATCATTTACTCTTCCCTCGGTGTCTTTTTGGTGTATAGACTTCTGCTTCGTCATGGATGGTAAAATCGAACCTCTGTATCTAGAGATCTTGGTGTCTGTACAGCCCAAGGAATGGAGCTTATGATGAAATCTTTCTTTGTGGTTCTAGCAGTTCTGCTTCTTCAGTGTCATTTTAATCTATCTTCTGTAGTTGGTGGTCTTGGTCATTACATTGCTCCTATGATGGAGCCTGGGATAGAGTCTTTCCTTATGCTTCCGGAAGACCTGTTCAGTTGCGATTGTTTCAGTCCAACCTCTGAATTGGAGATCTTGATTGTTGACTAGATCGTAGACCAAAAGCGAGGCTAGTGCTTTTTGTTGTTGATGTTGATGTTGTTGGTCCTGGGATGCATACTGTGCAGTCCTGGTTGTAACAGTCATCTGTATATAGTGATCTTGGCTTTTGCACAGATCAAAGAGTGACATTTCTTCTGATTTTGTCTTATCGTTGGCTGGTGAAAAAGGACAACTTGCTCTTGGATCAAGTTGTTCCCATTTCTTTGTTGTCAGGTTATCAATTTAGAACTGGCGCATGTTGGTGTCAGAGCAGCATTATGAATGCCCTGAAGTAGATTTTGTTCCTGGAGCTGTTGTGGAGAACTCTGTTGTTTCTATGACTGGGATCCAGGAGTCTTGGCTGGATGGTCAGTGCTTAGTTCCCTGAGGTCTAAGTTGGTTCACGTGATGTACATTCAGGGTGGTAGATGCCCCTGTGTTGTAAAAAAAAGTATAAGTTTTTATCCCTAGTAGATAAGAGCTTGTTTTTATATGTAAAATTTCCGCTTTTTTAATATGCCTTTGCAGGAAGAAGTGGTGTTACATTATATTGCTGGTGGTTTTGGGGGTGGAGAGAGAAAAAACAGATACAGGACAAAAACTAAAAATATTTTTATAAATGTTCAAAATGTTTGATTCTGAAAGAGATTGAATCAAATACTTAGAGATGTCTTGAGTAAAATAAATAATTGCAGTTTGCTTTTTTGGACAATGTTTGTATGAAGACTTGACAGGATGGTTGTAAAAGTTCCATTTTGTTGAAGAAAACTGAGACAGACAGGATGGGCAAATCTATTAACCCAATATCTGGATTTTCTTTCAGGACAGACTGGCTACAATATTTTTTCCTTTAGCTAGACCTGTATATTTCAGTGTGCTTATCAATACTTAATAAATTGGCCATTATTTCAAAACATTGTCATCATAACTTACTTTTTTTCAAGGCATTGTCATCATGACTTACTTTATTTTATTTATTATTCATTTTAGGCCACATCCAGCAATGTTCTGTGGTTACTTCTGTTTGTACCCTGGAATTAATCCTAATGGGTTTGGGGGAACCACATGGGATGCTAGGATCAAACAGCTCTAGTGCATGCAAGGCAAATGTCCTACTCACTGTATTATCCCTGAAGTCCCTCATGAGTTTAAAATTGAGTGACAGCCCTTTGTAGATTTGAAAGCTAAGCCGAGTTGTACTGGCACCAACTTGGGCTATTCTTGTAGGATAGCTTTAATGTTCTTTCTTTTAGAGTGCACAACTCTAAATGCCTGGAGTAACAATACTGGAATAGTTAGAGGGAAAATGTTTCTTTAGCATCTGAGATCCTCTGACAAATTCTTTATAGAAGCACTTTCTGTTAGTATAATTTAAAAACAAGTGAAGAACAAGTCTTTGAAGAAATGCTTAAAACAGGCGTCTCAAACTCACGGCCTGAGGGCCATTTGCAGCCCTCCGTACAACATTTTGTGGCCCACGGCCGGCCTTCAAATATCGCAGTATTCACAATTATTCGCTTACCAAATAATCACAATAAAAATCGCATTAGTAAGAAAAAATCGCATTAAACATTCGCATACCCTGAGCAGTTCCCTTTGGGGTATGCAATGTTTAATGCGATTTTTTGTTACTTTTTTCTTACTAATGCGATTTTTTTGTTTTTGATTTTGTTTTTTATTATTAATTTTTTTAATTATGAGAACAAAGATGCAAAGAAAGAGGACAAGGTAAAGTTACAGTGGAAGGACAATCGCCCATAAACAGAATTCTCTGTAGTCCTATTGCTGATATCTTAACTTTGAATTTTCAGCCAAAGAACATTAAGAAAAATAAAACAGAACCTATGTACAATTGCGTTGTCCCTCAAATCCCCAGATTGTAGTACATAATATTTCTTAGCAGCACACAAAGTAGTCTAATGACATAACACTTATGTAACTCCTTAAACATTGAAGGCAAAGTACTTTTTTACATTTCCATGCACATGCATATTAGTTTAAGTTAACCTCAAAAGTTTAAGTGGTTTGTTTCTCTTAAGAAATAGAGTCAAAGGAGCACAGTAAAAACGGTGTTAGAGTGGCAATTATTGTTTGCATAGACCCACCAAAATATGAGGGACATGGAACGGAAAAGCTTTGGCCTAAATACAAGGAGACCCTACCCCTGAAGTTTCCTGGCATAAGACCAACTCTAGGCTCCAGGTAAACTAGTTTGTCCAATCCAGGTCATTGTCTGTAGTGAAAATACACTTTTATTTTTCACACAGTCTCTGTTGTTGGTATCATGTTTCTATATTAAAGATCCTGGAATCTGCATATCCTATATTGCAGTAAGGATGGTGCAGAGCGTCCTCTCAGTTCACCTCACAATTAAAGGGCAATGCAGAGAACACTGTCCTGTAAGCAGGTTCTTGTTGTTAAGTCTTCTTAGTGTTAAGGGAAGTCTCTTTTGAGCAGGTCGATGTCAGAGCCTTGGTAGTGTCTTCCTGGTAGAGGATTGCTTCCAGGTGCTGTTATAAAAAACCTTGGATGTTTCGTAGATATCTTCCCTGGTCCAGAGGTGAATGGAGAATGCCCATTCTTTTGAGGCCTGTGCCAGGTCATTATATCAATGTTCAGGGTGTAAGGCCCCATTTCACTACGAAATTTGTGTGTTCCGATCTCTAATAGATAAGAACTTATTTGTATGTACAGTATTTTCCCATTTTAATGTGCCTATGCTAACAAGGAACAATGCCACGTGGCGTTATCCGCTCATATGGAGGTCATAAGAACAAGTCCAACAATCCCCATGACATGGTTCAATCATAGCATTAAACTGAGGGACACTTCCACCAAAATTCCTTATTGAAAAACTCACAAAGAGAAGACAAGATAAACAGTGGATAGAATCATCACGGTAAAAGAATATTTAGAAAGTGTTATAGCTGTTAAAGAAAATACACAAGGGCAGAATCTGTTGGAGAAGGAGGTTAGTCTTGGTGTCTAACAAATTAAAGAACTGAGGGTGAAGAGGGTTAATTAAGGGGAAGATAACAAATCCGGATTGGGATATGAGGTAGTAGAAGGGGCTCTGTGTGGAAAAGGGGAAATATATCAGAGGGGTTATATACATTGTAAAGATGAATTGTTTATGGTCAGGCTTGGCAGTCAGAGAGGACCACTGTATAAAAAGTAACGTCTATATATACACTGATTTTAGAGACCTATTTGAATATTATCCTACAAATCTAGGGCATTCCACATTTTTTCCAAAAACAGTCGAGAATTAAGAATATTTTTGGATGTTGTTAAAAGTATATATGTTTTCTTGATTTTGAAAATGAATAATAGTAATAAGAGAAATCCTGAATGGTGTCTGTTAGTGGATGCATAGGAAGGAATTTCTCTCCTGCCCCACTACCCAGGGCCCAATTAACCAGGCATGGCTCCGAAGACCCTCCTGGCATGGGGGAATCTCAATCCCCTAGAATAAGTGGTCAGCCCAGGGGGCCTATGGATAGCTGTCCTGCCCAGAGCCCCCAACATACCAGCTGAAGGGACACAGAATATCTAGCATGCAGAGTCCTATGGGGGCAGCCCTGCCTCTGTAGGTGTGGATACATATGGTGGAATTTCTCTCCCTCCCCACCCCCAGGGCCCAATTAACCTGGTGTGGCCCTGAAGACCCGCCTGGCGTGAGGGGATCTCAGTCCCCTGGAATAACTGGTCAGCCCAGAAGGCCTATGGCTAGCTGTCCTGCCCAGAGCCCCCAACATACCAGCTGAAGGGACACAGAGTGCCTGGCATGTGGAGTCTTCTGTTTGCAGCCCTGCCTCTGTAGTTTGTTGATGCATAGGGAGAAATTTATCTCCCTTCCCACACCCTAGGGCTCAATAAACCATGCGTGAAATTGAAGACCCATCTGGCCTGAGGGAGATATCAGTCCCCTGTCTAAGTTATCACCCCCAGGGGACATATGGCTAGCTGTCCTGCCTAGTTCCCCCAACATACCTGCTGAAGGGACACAGAAGACCTGGCATATGGAGTCTTCCGAGTGCAGCCCTGCCTCTGTAGTTTGTGGATGTATAAGAAGGAATTACTCTTCCTCCCCATGCCCAGGGCCCGATTAACCCAGCGTGGCCCTGAACACCCGCCTGTTGTGGGGGGATCTCAGTCCCATGAACTAAGTGGTCAGCTCAGGGGGTCTATGGGTAGCTGTCCTGCCCAGAGCCCCTCACATAACAGCTGAAGGGATACAGAAGAACTGGCATGTGGAGTCTTCCAGGTGCACCCCTGCCTCAGTAGTTTGCAGATGCATAGGAAGGAATTTATCTCCCTCCACACCTAGGGCCCATTAAAACAGGTGTGGCCCTGAAGACCCACATGGCAAGAGGGGATCTCAGTCCCCTTCACTAAGTGATCAGCCCAGTGGTCCTATGGCTACCTGTCCTGCTCAGAGCCTCCAATATAACTGCTGAAGGGACACAGAAGACCAGACATGTGGAGTCTTCCAGCTGCAGCCCTGCCTCTGTAGTTTGTGGATGCATAGGGAGCAATTTCTCTCCCTCCCCACCTCCCAGGGCCCAATTAACCAGGCGTGAGCCTGAAGACCCGCCTGTTGTGGGGAGATCTCCATCCCCTGGACTAAGTGGTCAGCCCAGGGGGCCTATGGCTAGCTTTCCTGCCCAGAGCCCCCAACATACCAGCTGAAGGGACACAGAAGAACTGGCATGTGGAATCTTCCACATGCAGCCCTGCCTCTCTAGTTTGTAAATGCATAGGTAGGAATTTCTCTCCCTCCCCACGCCCCAGGGCTCAATAAACCAGGCTTGGCCCTGAAGACCCGACTGGCGTGGGGGATTTCAGTCCCGTGGACTATGTAGTAAGCCCATAGGGCCTATGGCTGGCTGTCCTGCCCAGAGTCCCCAACATACCAGCTCAAGAAACACAGAAGAACTGGCATGTAGAGGCTTCCTGGTGTAGCCCTGCCTCTGTAGTTTGTGGATGCATAGGGAGGAATTTCTCTCCCTCTCCACCCCCAGTATTCTGTGAACCAGGCATGGCTCTGAAGACCCACCTGGCTTGGTGGGGATCTAAGCCCCCTAGACTAAGTGGTCAGCCCAGGGGGCCTATGGCTAGTTGTCCTGCTCAGATACCCCAACATCCCAGCTGAAGGGACACAGAAGACCTGGCATGTGGAGTCTTCCGGGTGCAGCCCAGCCTCTGTATTTTGTGGATACATGGGGAGAAATTTCTCTCCCTCCACACCCCCAGTACCCGATTAACCAGGTGTTGTCCTGAAGATCCATCAGTCGTGGGAAATCTCAGTCCCCTGAATTAAGTGGTCAGCCCAGGGGGCCTATGGCTAGCTCTCCTGACCAGAGCCCCCAATATACCAACTGAAGAGACACAGAAGAACTGGCATGTGGGGTCTTCTGGGTGCAGCCCTGCCTCTGTAGTTTGTGGATGCATACGGAGGAATTTCTCTAACTCCCCACCCCCAAGGCCCGATTAACCAGTCGTGGCCCTGAACCCGCCTAGCATGGGGGGATTTCAGTTTCCTGGACTAAGTTGTCAGCCCAGGGGGCCTATGGCTAGCTGTCCTGCCCAGAGCCCCCAACATACCAGCTGAAGGGACACAAATAAAATGGCATAGGGAGTCTTCCGTTTGCAGCCCTGCCTCTGTAATTTGTAGATGCATATGAAGAACTGGCATGTGGGGTCTTCTGGGTGCAGCCCTGCCTCTGTAGTTTGTGGATGCATACGGAGGAATTTCTCTAACTCCCCACCCCCAAGGCCCAATTAACCCTGTGTGGCCCTGACGACCCACCTGGCATGGGGGGGATTTCAGTACCCTGGACTAATTAGTCATCCCAGGGGCCTATGTGTAGCTGTCCTGCCTAGAGCCCCCAACATACCAGCTGAAGGGACACAGAACACCTGGCATGTGGAGTCTTCCAGGTGTAGACCTGCCTCTGTAGTTTGTAGATAAATAGGGAGGAATTTCTTTCCTGCCCGTGCACCTAAAGCCCGATTAAACAGGCGTGGCCCTGAAGACCGGCCTGGCGTGGGGGGGATGTCAGTCCCCTGTCCAAGTGGTCACCCCAGTGGGCCTATGGCTAGCTGTCCTGCCCAGATCCCCCAACATACCAGCTGAAGGGACACAGAAGCCCTGGCATGTGGAGTCTTCCGGGTGCAGCCCCGCCTCTGTAGTTTGTGGATGCATAGGGAGGAAGTTCTCTCCCTCCCCACCACCCAGGGCTCAATTAATCAATCGAGGCCCTGAACTCCTTCCTGGCCTGGGGGGGATCTCAGTTCCCTGGACTCAGTGGTCAGCCCAGAGGGCCTATGGTTAGCTCCTGCCCAGAGCCCCCAACATACCTGCTGAAGGGACACAGAGTGCCTGGCTTGTGGAATCTTCCGTTTGCAGCCCTGCCTCTGTAGTTTGTAGATGCATAGGGAAGAATTTCTTTCCCTCCCCACACCCTAGGGCTCGATAAACCAGGCGTGGAACTGAAGACCCACCTGGCGTGTAGGGGATGTCAGTCCCCTGTCTAAGTGATCACCCCAGGGGGCCTATGGCTAGCTGTCTTGCCCAGTTCCCCCATCATACCTGCTGAAGGGACACAAAAGACCTGGCATGTGAAGTCTTCCGAGTGCACCCCTGCCTCGGTAGTTTGTGGATGCATAGGGAGGAATTTCTCTCCCTCCCCACCACCCAGGACTCGATTAAACAATCGAGGCTCTAAAGTCCTGCCTGGCCTGGGGGAAATCTCAGTTCTCTGGACACAGTGGTCAGCCTAGAGGGCCTATGTTTAGCTGTCTTGCCCAGAGTCCCCAACGTACCAACTGAAGGGACACAGAAGACCTGGCATGTGGCATTTCGGGTGCAGCCCTTCCTCTGTAGTTTGTGGATTCATAGGGAGCAATTTCTCTCCCTCCCCACCTCCCAGGGCCTGATTAACCAGGCGTGACCCTGAAGAGCTGCCTGTTGTGGGGGGATCTCAGTCCCCTGGACTAAGTGGTCAGCCCAGGGGGCTTATGGCCAGCTGTCCTTCCCAAAGCCCCCAACATACGGGCTGAAGTGATACAGAAGAACTGGCATGTGGAGTCTTCCAGGTGCAGCCCTGCCAATGAAGTTTATGGATGCATAGGGAGGAATTTCTCTCCCTCCCCACACCCCAGTGCTTGATAAACCAGGCGTGGCCCTGAAGACCCACCTGTTGTGGGGGGATCTCAGTCTCGTTGACTAAGTGGTAAGCCCAGGGGGCCTATGGCTGGCTGTCCTTCCCAGAGTCCCCAACATACCAGCTGAAGGGATACAGAAGAACATGTGAAGTCTTCCGGATGCAGCCCTGCCTCTGTAGTTTGTGGATGCATAGGGAGGAATTTCTCTACCTCTCCACTCCCAGCATCCTATAAACCACGCGTGGCCCTGAAGACCCACCTGGCTTCACGGGGATCTGAGTCCACTTGACTAAGTGGTCATCCCAGGGGGCCTATGAGTAGGTGTCCTGCTCAGAGCCCCCAACATACCAGTTGAAAGGACACAGAAAGACTGGCATGTGGATTCTTATGGGTTCAGCCCTGCCTCTGTAATTTGTGGATACATAGGGAGGAATTTCTTTCCCTCCCCACCCCCCAGTACCCGATTATCCAGGTGTGGCCCTGAAGATCCACCTGTCATGGGGGGATCTCAGTCCCCTGGACTAAGTAGTCACCTCAGGGGGCCTATGGCTAGCTGTCCTGCCCAGATCCCCAAACATACCAGCTGAAGGGACACAGAAGACCTGCCATGTGGATTCTTCCGGGTGCAGCCTTGCCTCGTAGTTTGTGGATGCATAGGGAGGAATTTCTCTCCCTCTCCACCACCCAGGGCTCAATTAACCAGTCCTGGCCTTTGGGGGATCTCAGTTCTCTGGACTCAGCGGTCACCTCAGAGGACCTATGGTTAGCTGTCCTGCCCAGAGCCCCCAACATACCACCTGAAGGGACACAAAAGGACTGGCATGTGGAGTCTTCCGGGTTCAGCCTTGCGTCTGTAGTTTGTGGATGAATAGGGAGGAATTTCTCTCCCACTTCAGTGCCCAAAGCCTGTAAAATAAGGCGTGGCCCTGAAGACCCGAGTGGCATGGGAGGTATCTCAGTCCCCTGGACTAAGTGGTCAACCTAGGGGGCCTATGGCTACCTGTCCTGCCCAGAGCCCCCAACATACCTGCTGAAGGGACACAGAAGAACCTGCATGTGGAGTCTTCCTGGTGCAGCCCTGCCTCTGTATTTTGTGGATACATAGGTAGAAATTTTTATCCCTCCCCACCCCCAGGGCCCGATTTACCAGGCGTGGCCTTGAAGACCCGCCTGGCATGGTGGGATCTCAGTCTCTTGGACTAAGCGGTCAGCCCAGGGGTCCTATGGCTAGCTATCCTGCCCAGAGCCCCCAACATACCAGCTGAAGGGACACAGAAGAACTGGCATGTGGAGTCTTCTGGGTGCAGCCCTGCCTCTGTAGTTTGTGGATGCATAGGGAGGAATTTCTCTCCCTCCCCACCCCCCAGGTCCCAATTAACCAGCATGGCCCTGAAGGCCCGCCTGGCATGGTGGGGGGATCTCATTCCCCTGGACTAAGTGGTCAGACCAGGGGGCCTATGGCTAGCTGTCCTGCCTCGAGCTTCCAACATACCAGCTGAAGACTAGTTCGATTTTTATTGTGAATATTCGATAAGTGAAATCTCTTATGCGGCCCTGCATCACCCCGACTTTGTCTCCTGTGGCCCCCAGGTAAATTGACTTTGAGACCCCTGGCTTAAAAGAACATAGGTAAAATAAGTATTTAAGGAAATCGAGTACTGAAAAGTATATTAGCTAGAACATTGTTTTGAGGTGTCCTCCAGAAGGGCTAGCTGGGGTCTAAATGCATTTTTAGGGCTAAAGTTCCAGGTGGGTACCCATGGAGGGGTGCATTGACTCTCTGGATGGGCCTAGTCTGTAACTCCTCTATTAGCTATTAAGGGACTAAACTTGAATCAGGTTTAAGAAGGTTTATTTTCCTACTGCCAGGTGGCTTTACTACGCTCATTTAACCTGTAGATTAAAAATAAAAACCAAAGTCCATTATTTGGGTGTCACTGCCCAAAGCACCATGTTTCTAACCTCTCAGGTGGATGGTCTGATGAAGCTAGGTAGTGGCAGGTAAATAATACATAGCAGTCAGAATAGATATTCAATGTAGTCAGCTTCCTTTATTTTCTCATGGCCTTTCTCTGCCATGTGCAGCCTTTGCCACGTGCTCTCCCTCTAGTGCCCTGTGCTGCCTATGTGCCCTGTGCTTTCTCCCTCACACAAAACCAGACTCCTTTCTTTATTATCCAGAATCCCATCCACCAGGTTAGGAAAAGACCCTGTTATCCAGGTGGGCTTTTACATACCAAAAGAAGAGGCTAGGGAAACAGGAAGTTGGTAGAAGATTTATATTGCCACCTTTTATGCTTTAAACAAAACAACAAAACAGTAAAGTTACAAAAATTTTTTGTACTTTTTTCTCAGAGGTTGGATCCTCAGATCAGAAATCAAAGCATCAAAGTTTAAATTGTATACATAATTTTCAAAACAATTAGCCTTTTCCATATCTTCTACATATCACAAATTTTCATAAACTTTTCTAAACATAAACATTAGAACCTTTTTTCAGATACACTTAATTTAAAAATCTTAAACATTCTTACACTAAGCATGTAATATGAGTCTAGAACATTCAAGTTCCTTTTCATAAACTTCTTTAAACAAAATCACAAGAACATTTCAGCAAATACATATAGAGTTTGAAAATAAGTTTGCTAAAAAAAATTCTTTTGATGAGCACTGTTAATAAAAGTCTGTATTATCCAATTTCCTTTTCCATACATGGACAAAGACATTATTAGTACATTTTTGCAGACGTAATTTGAGAATAAATTGCTACATAATAATACACAATAAAACATCCTAGTATTTGGGAAATATTCACTAGGAGAGCTGAGAACTTCTAAAATTTTAACAACAATATGCATTTCCCTGGAATTATGCAAACTAATATTAAACCACTAATGTTGGATACAAAATTTTCTGTTTGCATGGGGCTTAGAACAAAACATTAATATCGATATAGATAAAACTCATTTTAACCAGCAATGTTGTGACCAATTTAAATAGGGTCAGATATTACCCTGAAACAAAGTTAATTTTTTGGAAATAGCCCAGGTGCAGGAGGTTCTGAAAGCAGCTTCTTCTCATTTGAGTTTCAGCTGGGCTTGAATTCCTACCTGTTTCTCCTGTATTAGGCTGTTGCAGTCATCTAGGATGGAAAGGCCTTCAGTTCAAGAGCCAGTATGTGGCTGGGGGGATCTGATCATCTGCCTGCTGCAAATCCCATTCCAATGGGGCTTTCTTTTTGGCTTCATCCCAATCAGTGACCTCTATAAGGTTAGGGGCTAAATTCTTCGCACAAAGCACCTATGGTAGAAGAAAGGATGGGTGTCTCAGCCTCTGAGAGTCTGCTCAGTGTCTTCAGCTTCCCTCCCTTCACTGCCTGCTTCTGTCCTACCTGAGGGGGCCCCTGCCATGCTCAGAACAGAACAGGAGCAATGTGCACCAATGTTCTGGTGATAAGCTCTGCACTCTCAGCCCAGTTCAAGAATGCATGATTAGCTACCAAAGGGTCAACGCATTCATCTTTGAGGTCTTCTATGGTCTCTGGGTATTGTGTCACTTTTTAAAGTGCCAGTCATAGATTAAAAATTAAAACATAAAGCCCATGAGTTGGATGAGATCACACCAGGCACAGAGTTTCTAACCCCTCATCCAGATGGGTCCGATGAAGCTGGGTAGTACCTGTGGAGAAATAATACACTGAAGTCAGAAAAGATATTCTTTGGAGTCAGCTTGCTTTATTCCTCACAACTTTTCTCTGCCATGAGTTTCTCTGCCATGTGCTCATTCTTCCATGAGCTGCCAAAGCCATGTGCTTTCTCTCTCGCACAAAACCAGACTTCTTTATTATCCAGAACCTCACCCATAAAGGTGGGAGAAGGCCCTGTAATCCAGGTTGGCTTTTATATACCAAAAAAAGAGATTAGGGAAACAGGAAGTTGGTAGAAGGGTTAGAATTTAACCCTTTGATATCTGGCTTCTAAAGAGGGATTTTTTTCTTCCATTGTCAATTTATGTTATTGCTGTTTTTATGCTTTTCCCCCAAGTATTCAGCAGTTATCTGTTCTTTGATCTCCTGGCTCTGAATGGACATGGACATGGCCAGGATGTTCTCAAATTCATGTGCCCTAAATGTTCTGGCGTTATTGACTACTAAAAGATAGAACTGGCCAATGAAATATAGGATACCCAATTAAATTTGTTTTAGATAAATATCAATTGCTCTAAACATCTCCCATGAGGCCTACCTATGCTGAAAAGTTTCTCTTGTTTATGTAAAACTCAAATTTATTCAGCCATCTTGAATTTTCTTGAATTTTCTCCACATGGCAGCCCTATATGGAGATCTCTGCAGGAGCCTGTGATCAGCAAATATGCACTGACCTGCCAGTGGCCAACAGCTCACAAGGACCAAAAACAGAGTTATAGTGAAGTAGAAGGAGTAATATTAATGGTAGATAATGATGGATCAAGGTTTGGGCCTTATTTTCCTTTCCTGGTTCTGCTTATACCTCATTGGTCCCCAAAGCGGATCATGTGAATGGAGAATCAAAACAGGTTGAATCTGCTTTAGAAAAGTAAAAGAATGTGTCATTCTTGCACTTTGTTCTCATACAGCAAATTGTCCCTGATTCTATTTTGTACTAGATAAAATAGGACCAATATACTTATATTCTTCAGAGGCTTGTCTCAAGAATTAAAAGCAATAGTACACTTATAATTATTATCATAATGCCTATCTCTTAATCCTTAGTAAAAGTACAGATATTTCTGTAGTTATCATTGTGGTTAAAAAATAGAGAGAAATTTCAAAGTATTATAAGAAATATCCCTACGATTTCTCCTTTATTTTTTATTTTTGGTTCTTGTGACGCACCTGGCAGTGCTCAGGGGTTACTGCTGGCTTTGTGCTCAGAAATCACTCCTGGCAGGCTCTGGAGCCATATGAGATGCAGGGGATCAAACCCGGATCAACCATATGCAAGGCAAATGCCCTCAACTTTGTGCAATCACTCTGGCCCCAGCTCCTTTATTATTTTAAATAGGGACTATTCCTTATGAACCTAGGGAAGGGAGTATGGTGCTACAGCTTGAACTCAGGGCTCCAAAATGTTAAGCATGTGCTGTACCACTTGAGCTACCTCCTTGACCCTTGACAGCCCCCTTTGGAATACCAAACTGAGCAGTTTCTTTCATAGACTAGGTCTTTTCTAAGTCTCAGCTGTTGATCCTTCTTGTCTTTGTCTTGAGCCCTGGTATATTAGAAATTTGACTCCTAGAGCCAGAGAGATAGTACCAAAGCTAAGGTACTGCCTAAAGAATGTTTTCTAGCTGAAGAGAGATATCAGTATGTAGGATGTTTATCTTGTATACAGCTGACCCATGTTCTATTCCTGGCATTCCATATGGTCCTCTGAGCCCTGAAAGAAGAGATTTCTGAGTGAATGTCCAGGAGTAAGCCCTGAACACCACCAAGTATGGCTCAAAAGCCAACTTCCTTCCTTCCCTCCTTCATTCCTTCCATCCTTCCTTCCTTTCCCTCACTTCCTTTCTTTCTTCCCTTTCTCCTTCCCTCCTTTCCTTCCTCCTTTTACCCTTCTCTCCCTTCCCTCCTTCCATTCTTCCCTCCCTCCCTCCCTTCTTCCCTTTCTTCCCTCCCTCCCTTCCTTATCTTTCCTACTTTCCCTCCTTCCTTCCCTTCTTCCTTCCCAACTTTGGCTCTAGTGTAAGACAAATGTAATTTGTACCAATGTTTAAAATTGTGGTATCTGCCAGAAATCTAAATATAAATGTTTCTGTATAATGTTGTTCTAGATATCATAATATCCAAATGGAATCTTTCCTAGTTCTCATGGGAAGATGGAAGGTGAACAAATTTGAGGGTTGGATCATTGTTAAAATTTTCAACTATATTGGGGCTGGACAGATAGCATGGAGGTAAGGTGTTTGCCTTGCATGCAGAAGGACAGTGATTTGAATCCCGGCATCCCCCATATGGTCCCCCAAGCCTGTCAGGAGAAATTTCTGAGTTTAGAGACATTAGTAACCTTTGAGCGCTGCTAGGTGTGACCCAAAAACCAAAAATAAAATAAAATAAATTTTCAACTATAGGGAGTTTAGTTTGTAATAGCATCTTCAAGATTGGATATATAGGGCTCCCTGTGTGTGACACCAGGCGGGGAAAATCCATGAAAGTACACCAGTCCAATGGGGCCCAACTGTGAAAAACTGTGAGTTTGACCTGTCTATGTCTGTCTACTGTTCTCAAGTTGAACTTCGGCTGGGCTTGTGTTCTCAGTATCCACCTTCTTCTTCTGTATTAGGCTGCCAAGGTTGTCTGGGCTGAAATCAGGCCTGGAGGACCAGGTCTTCTACTGTTCAGTCCCCTTTCAGTGAAGTTTTCCTTCTGGCTTCTTCCCAGTTAGTGATTTCTACAAGGTTAGGAGTCCTAGCTCCTCGGAAAAGGCATCTTTGGTAGGAGAAAGGCTATGGGTCTAGGCCTTTGGTTGGCTGCTCCAAATTTTCAGCTCTCCCTCTTGGACCATCTGCTCTCCCATCTGAAAGAGTCTCTGCATGTTCAGAATAGGTCCACAGGGGGCAATATTCTGGGCTCTCCATTCTCAGTTTGCCTCCAAACCAGAACTAGTAACCAGAAAGTCAACACATTTATCATTGCTGAGCTCTTCTCAGGTTCTTGGGTCCTCTGTGTGTTCAAGCATCAATAGTTTTGTTTTGTTTTGTTTTTGTTTTTTTTTTTAGCATCAATGGTTTAATTTTAAATTAAAAGTCTAAAGTCCACATGTTGGCAAAAGCCGGCTCCCTGTGTGTGACACCAGGCGGGGAAAATCCGCGAAAGTACACTGGCCCAGTGGGGCCCAACTGTGAAAAACTGTGAGTGTGACCTGTCTATGTCTGTCTACTGTCCTCTTGCGTGAAACTCTTGCGAGTGGGGCAAAAGGAGGCTCCAGAAACCTCGCACACCCAGACGCCATTTTCAGGGAGGTACTACAGAGCATGAAAACCGGCAAAGTTTGCAAAAGTCGGCTCCCTGTGTGTGACAGCAGGCGGGGAAAATCCGCGAAAGTACACCGGCCCAGTGGGGCCCAACTGTGAAAAACTGTGAGTGTGACCTGTCTATGTCTGTCTACTGTCCTCTTGCGTGAAACTCTTGCGAGTGGGGCAAAAAGAGGCTCCAGAAACCTCACTCGTCCAGACTCCATTTCCAGGGAGGGACTACAGAGCATGAAAACCGGCAAAGCTTTGCAAAAGCCAGCTCCCTGTGTGTGACACCAGGCGGGGAAAATCCGCGAAAGTACACCGGCCCAGTGGGGCCCAACTGTGAAAAACTGTGAGTGTGACCTGTCTATGTCTGTCTACTGTCCTCTTGCGTGAAACTCTTGCGAGTGGGGCAAAAAGAGGCTCCAGAAACCTCGCTCGCCCAGATGCTACTTTCAGGGAGGGACTACAGAGCATGAAAACTGGCAAAGTTTGCAAAAGCCGGCTCCCTGTCTGTGACAGCAGGCAGGGATAATCCGCGAAAGTACACCGGCCCAGTGGGGCCAAACTGTGAAAAACTGTGAGTGTGACCTGTCTATGTCTGTCTACTGTCCTCTTGCGTGAAACTCTTGCGAGTGGGGCAAAAAGAGGCTCCAGAAACCTCGCTCGCCCAGAGGCCATTTTCAGGGAGGGACTACAGAGCATGAAAACTGGCAAAGCTTTGCAAAAGCCGGCTCCCTGTGTGTGACACCAGGCGGGGAAAATCCATGAAAGTAAACCGGCCCAGTGGGGCCCAACTGTGAAATACTGTGAGTGTGACCTGTCTATGTCTGTCTACTGTCCTCTTGCGTGAAACTCTTGCGAGTGAGTCAAAAAGAGGCTCCAGCAGAGCACGGCCGCTCCGCTTCACTACGCGGCCGTGCACTCGTTCTAAGGAAAGAACTCCATTGCAACAAGAAGGAAAAATCACACTAAGAATGGCGCTATATCACAGAAGCAAACATTTCTCTCCGGACTGTCTTCTCTGTTGCATGCTCGGGCCTAAGATTTGACCCAGTGTGAGGCTTCATCCATGGAGGACTCCCCTCCCTTAGAGGCAAGTAAGCCCATCCAGAAAGGGAGGAGCCAGAGGAGTGTGCTGCCTGCATCTTATAGACAACGAATACCACCACAACACGTAGAAAAACCCACAATACAAGTGTGACAATGGGGAAACAAAGCAGGCCAGCATCAGACATAGAGAATGAAGATGACAATTCTGAGGACCAGATAATGACCAACCAACTAATCAGCCTCTCAGATAAGGACTTTAGACTAGCAATATGGAAGATGCTCAACGGACTCCAAGAAACCATGGATCGAGTTGAACAGAACACTAATAAGAACCAAGAAAATATGAAGACAGAAATCACAAAACTCCAAACTGAAATAACATGTCAATTAACAGGACTGAAAAAGTCAGTAAACGAAGTGAATGACAAAATGGATTAGCTCTGGGACAGGGTATCAGAAGCTGAGAATAGACTTGGTGCTGTCGAAGATGAGATACATAACAATTCCATACAGCAGGAGAGATTGGACAAAAAATTTAAAGCAAATGAGCAGACAATGGAAAAATTAGTCAAAGAATGGGAACAGATAAAAATAGAAGTTTATGATAAGCTCAGCAGAAACAACTTAAGAATCATTGGAGTCCCAGAGACCCAGGAAGAAAATTTCCAGGAAGAATCAACAGTCAAGAACATCATTAAAGAGAAACTTCCAGAGCTAAAGAATATATGTGATCAAATCCTGCATGCCCGAAGAGTACCAACCAAAAAAGACCCCAGAAAAACCACCCCAAGACACATTCTAGTCACAATGACAAATCCCACAGATAGAGACAGAATTCTGAAAACAGCAAGATCAAAAGGGGAAATCACGTTCAAGCAAGCTTCCCTGAGATTTACAGCAGACCTGTCACCAGAAACACTCAAGGCCAGAAAGCAGTGGTGGGATATTGTGACAAGACTAAATGAAATGAATGCTTCACCCAGAATACTATATCCTGCAAAACTCACTTTCCGGTTTGACGGAAGAATACATGGCTTCACAGACAAAAAACAGCTCAGAAACTTCACAGACACAAAACCAGTCTTAAGAGTAAAACTGAAAGACCTAATTTAAGACAAGACTGACCAAAAGACACACCAAATTTCGAAATAAAATGGCGTTAAATCCCAGGACAATTCTTTCTCTCAACGTCAATGGACTAAATGCACCAGTTAAGAGACACAGAGTGGCTAAATGGATCAAAAAACTCAATCCAACCTTCTGCTGCCTACAAGAAATGCACCTGAATAGTCAGAACAAACAGACTCAAAATAAAAGGCTGGAGAAAAATTATCAAAGCAAACAACACCCATAAAAGAGCTGGAGTGGCCATACTAATATCAGATAATGCAAACTTTATACTCAGGAAGGTTGTAAGGGACAAAGATGGACATTTTATATTAATCAAGGGGTACGTAGAGCAGGAAGAATTCACTCTCCTAAACATATATGCACCGAATGAGGGGCCAGCAAAATATTTAATACAACTGTTGACAAATCTGAAAAATAATATCAAGAACAACACAATAATTGTGGCGGACCTTAACACGGCTTTGTCAACATTGGATAGTTCAACCAGACTGAAACCCAACAAGAATATTCTAGACCTGAGGAGAGAAATGGAAGAAAGAGGTCTAGTGGATATATATAGGACACTCCATCCCCAGAAACCTGGATACACATTCTTCTTCAATGTACATGGGACATTCTCCAGGACAGACTACATGCTGGCACATAAAACATACCTCCATAAGATCAAGAGGATAGAAATTTTGCAGACTACCTTCGCTGACCACAAGTCTCTGAAATTATTTGTGAACTCCAAAGGGACTCAGAAGAAACACTTTAACACCTGGAAGTTAAACAGCCTCATGCTCAATAACTAGTGGGTCCGAGATGAAATCAAGGAGGAAATCAAAAGGTTCCTGGAAACAAATGACAATAAAGACACAAACTATCAGAACTTATGGGACACAGCAAAAGCAGTACTGAGAGGAAAACGTATAGCTTTGCAAGCACACATCAGGAAGAAAGAAGGGCTTACCTGAGTAGCTTAATGACACAGCTAATAGAACTAGAAAATGCTCAACAAAAGGACCCAAGAATAGGAAGACAGAAGGAAATAACAAAGCTGAGAGCAGAAATCAACGAAGTGAAAACCCAAAAACAATCCGAAAGATCAACAAAAGCAGAAGTTGGTTCTTTGAAAAAATAAACAAGATTGATAGACCACTGGAAAACCTAACAAAGAAAGAGAGAGAGAGAAACTTAATAACTCGTATCAGGAATGAAAAAGGAGAGATCACTACTGATATGACAGAGATTCAAAGGGTAATCAGAAACTACTTTGAATAACTCTACGCCACTAAAAATGAGAACCTGGAAGAAATGGATAAATTCTTGGACTCTTATAATCTTCCACGGTTGAAGGAAGAGGATGTAGCATATCTAAACACCCCTTAACCATTGATGAAATTAAAACAGTAATCAAATGTCTGCCGAAAAACAAAAGCCCAGGTCCAGATGGATTCACTAATGAATTCTATCAAACTTTCCAAGAGGAACTACTGCCAATCTTAGCAAGACTCTTTCATGAAATTGAACAAGCAGAAACACTTCCAAATAGCTTTTATGAAGCCATCATCACCTTGATACCTAAACCAGACAGAGACGCTACGAAAAAAGAAAACTACAGACCAATATGGCTGATGAATGCAGATGCAAAGATCCTCAACAAAATCCTGGCAAATAGGATTCAATGCCTCGTTAAGAAGATCATCCACTACGATCAAGTAGGTTTCATCCCAGGAATGCAAGGCTGGTTTAACATCCATAAATCTATAAACATAATACACAACATCAATAACAAGAAAAATAAGAACCACATGATCATATCAATAGATGCAGAGAAAGCATTTGATAAGGTCCAACACCCATTTTTGATCAAAACTCTCAGCAAGATGGGAATGGAGCGAACCTTTCTCAATATAGTGAAGGCCATCTACCACAAGCCAGTGGCAAATATTATCCTCAATGGAGAAAAACTAAAATCCTTCCCTCTAAATTCTGGCACAAGACATGGCTGTCCTCTCTCACCACTCCTATTAAACATAGCACTGGAAGTACTTGCTATAGCGATTAGGCAAGAAAAGGATATCAAGGGAATCCAGATAGGAAAGGAAGAAGTCAAGCTCTCACTGTTTGCAGATGACATGATACTCTACTTAGAAAACCCTAAAGACTCTATCAAAAAGCTTCTAGAAACAATAAACTCATATAGCAAGGTGGCAGGCTACAAAATTAACACACAAAAATCAATGGCCTTTCTATACACCAATAGTAATAAGGATGAAATGGACATTAAAAAACAACCCCATTCACAATAGTGCCACACAAACTCAAATATCTTGGAATCAACTTGACTAAATATGTGAAGGACCTATACAAAGAAAACTATAAAACTCTTCTCCAAGAAATAAGAGAGGACACACGGAAATGGAAACACATACCCTGCTCATGGATTGGCAGGATTAACATCATCATAATGGCAATACTCCCCAAGGCATTATACAGATTTAATGCCATCCCTCTAAAGATACCCATGACATTCTTCAAAGAAGTGGATCAGACACTTTTGAAATTCATTTCGAACAATAAACACCCTCAAATAGCTAAAGTAATCATTGGGAAAAAGAATATGGGAGGAATTACTTTCCCCAACTTTAAACTGTACTACAAAGCAACAGTTATCAAAACAGCATGGTATTGGAATAAGGATAGGTCCTCAGATCAGTGGAATAGGCTTGAATACTCAGAAAATGTTCCCCAGACATACAACCACCTAATTTTTGATAAAGGAGCAGGAAATCCTAAATGGAGTAGGGAAAGCCTCTTCAACAAGTGGTGTTGGCACAACTGGGTAGCCACTTGCAAAAAATTGAACTTAGACCCCCAGCTAACATCATGTACGAAGGTAAAATCCAAATGGATTAAAGACCTCGATATCAGCCCCCAAACCATAAGATATATAGAACAGCACATAGGCAAAACACTCCAGGACATTACAGGCATCTTCAAGGAGGAAACTGCACTCTCCAAGCAAGTGAAAGCAGAGATTAACAGATGGGAATATATTAAGCTGAGAAGCTTCTGCACCTCAAAGGAAATAGTACCCAGGATACAAGAGCCACCCACTGAGTGGGAGAAACTATTCACCCAATACCCATCAGATAAGGGGCTAATCTCCAAAATATACAAGGCACTGACAGAACTTTACAAGAAAAATACATCTAACCCCATCAAAAAATGGGGAGAAGAAATGAACAGACACTTTGACAAAGAAGAAATACACATGGCCAAAAGACACATGAAAAAATGTTCCACATCACTAATCATCAGGGAGATGCAAATCAAAATAACGATGAGATACCACCTCACACCCCAGAGAATGGCACACATCACAAAAATGAGAATAAACAGTGTTGGCCGGGATGTGGAGAGAAAGGGACTCATCCTCTGCTGGTGGGAATGCCGTCTAGTTCAACCTTTATGGAAAGCGATATGGAGATTCCTCCAAAAACTGGAAATCGAGCTCCCATACGATCCAGCTATACCACTCCTAGGAATATACCCTAGGAACACAAAAATACAATACAAAAACCCCTTCCTTACACCTATATTCATTGCAGCACTATTTACCATAGCAAGACTCTGGAAACAACCAAGATGCCTTTCAACAGACGAATGGGTAAAGAAAGTGTGGTACATATACACAATGGAATATTATGCAACTGTCAGGAGAGATGAAGTCATGAAATTTTCCTATACATGGATGTACACGGAATCTATTATGCTGAGTGAAATAAGTCAGAGAGAGAGAGAAAAACGCAGAATGGTCTCACTCATCTATAGGTTTTAAGAAAAATGAGACATTCTTGTAATAATAATTTTCAGACACAAAAGAGAAAAGAGCTGGAAGTTCCAGCTCACCTCAGGAAGCTCACCACAAAGAGTGATGAGTTTAGTTAGGGAAATAACTGCATTTTGAACTGTCCTAATAACGAGAAAGTATGAGGAAAATGGAGAGCCTGTCTAGAGTACAGGCGGGGGTCGGGTGGGGAGGAGGGAGACTTGGGACATTGGTGATGGGAATGTTGCACTGGTGATGGGTCGTGTTCTTTACATGACTGAAACCCAAACACAATCCTGTATGTAATTAAGGTATTTAAATAAATTAAAAAAAGATTGGAAATATAATACAATCTAAAAACATATTGAATGATAATGATAAATTTTTATACTATAAAAATGTGCTCTCGAAATATTGATATTGGAAAACAGTTTTAATTCCTAATAAGCTAATTTAAATGTTGTCACTGAGACTTACACTTGCTGAGTATTTTGTTTTCTTTACAAATTTTAATTTTTATCCAGTTATTTTGAAGACTTTAACCATTTATAGTGGTGCCTGAGGGCCACTCCTAGGTCTGTACCCAGGTGTCTTTCTCTGAGTGCTTGGGGCATGACTAGGGATTAAACTGTGGTCAGCAACATGCAAGGCAAGAACGTTTGTATCTGTTATTTGAAATCATTATAGATTTATGGAGAGTCACATAATTAGTGAGTAAATTACTTTATGCCTTTCAACCAGTTTGTAATGTTGTTTTTACTCTTTAGTTACTTCTGTGCCTAAAATTTCCATGATTACTAATGTGTCAAATTACTTTTTTAGAAAGAAACTCAAGAAAAAAAATTCCTTCAAAGTTATGGAACTGCAAATTTTTCCTCTCCTAAAAAACCAAGGAAAAAACTGGAAGAAAAAGAATCTCTCAGGGTCAGAGATTAAGGGCTCAGCATGGACAGGTGTGGTCCATAAACCAAAACTTTAAATTAAGAAAACTAAATAAAAAAACAACTGTGATTACTATTGAATTTGACAAATACACAAGTGAATTCAGTCCTTTTGCTAGTGGTAGACAGGGAAGACTGTCCATGTATTGATATCCTAGATTGGATCATTAGGTACTACACTAAGTGTTCTTTAATACATTTAAATATATTATGAGTAACTTTTAATTTGTTAACATTTTTAGGTTTTGAGCCACATCTGGTAGTTCCCAGGGCTTATTTACGGCTCTGAGTGCATCCAGATTTTCAGGGATTAAACCAGGGTCAGCTGCATGAAAGACACGTACCCTGCCTATCTCTCCAGTCTCCAATTTGACTTTTCAAAAATTAACATTTTGTAGATCAAACAATTACTAGCTGTACTAGCTTGCTTTAGTGTCTAATTTGGGGGGCACACCCATTTGACACTCAGGGGTTACTCCTGGCTATTCACTAAGTAATCGCTCCTTGCTTGGGGGGACCATATGGGGTTCTGGGGGATCAAACTGTGGTCCGTGCTAGGCTAGCGCTTGCAAGCGACACCGCTCCAGCCCCAAGTGTCTAAATATTTTATGTCAGTGAGTATGGAGGGACAAGATAATGATGCCATGTTTTGAGAGATGTTTAGGCCACCATCATAATTTTTTCCTGAAACTCATCTGAGGGAACAGGCATTACAATACACCAAACAAGCCAATGATCTTTTCTTTATGGGTCGTGGGTGGGAAGCAGGAGGAGAAAGTCCCAGACAGTGTTAGGGCCCTAGAGTCCACTGCCAGGTGGGGGACATATGGCTTGGCTGTATAGGCCCAGCAGGGCCACCTCAGTGGTACTCTGTGTCCACCAGAATCATACCTGGAAGTGCTTAGGTGCTGTCAGGGCCCCAAAAGCAGTGTCTGGGAGCATGTGATACTACATATTGAACTTAGATCTACCATCTGCCTTTGTGCTCCAGTCCTTTGAGCTTAGCTCCCCAGTCTCATGCTCATGATATTTAACAGAAAATAGTAAGAACAAATAAGGATTCTGTGTTAGGAACTTTTTTTACGATATTTTATTGAGACCAATGTGAATTACAAGTCTTTCACAGTTGTATTTAAGTTACATAGTGACAGTAAATTAGAGCAATTACACCATCAGTGTTGACTTTCCTCTGCCCCCATCTCCATCCTTAGACTGCCAGTGTAACAAGTCCACTTTGTGTATACCTTGTTATAGTTTGAGTCTTTAGATTCTATTGTCGTTGCCTTTGGGTTAGTATTTAAGGCTGATCTTTTTTTTTTATTTCCACTCAACAATCATGAAACTACTTGCCCCTGGTACCATCCACTTTCCCCCCTCAATTTATGAGACAGCACAAGCTGATTCGTGTTTGACAGTTCTGTTGAAAAAGAAAAAAGGAGGATGAGCCCCTGTGTAGAAACTATGAATTTAAATTTAAAAGAAGAAAAAAACCCAAAACACACCAAATTAAAAATGAATAAATAAAAGAGGAACGGGGCTGGTGTGGCAAGTTTTTTCTTCTTGTTGCTGTTTTTGCATAGGCACAGTAATTGGGGAAATTAGAAAGGAAACTTCTTGGCCTAGGAGAGACAGAGATTCTCCATCCTTAAAGCACACTGTATTGAGATCAACAATAGGCTATGGCCATGACCATTGTTGAACTCCAAGTACTTTTTTTATGGTGCCAGGAAAAGTTCTGCTCAGTTGTGGTTGTCAAGGTCAGTCTTCTGTAATTAAATATCTTGTTTTTTCCCACAGGCTTTAGGATGAAGTCAAAGATAGTGTTTTTTTATGGTTCCAGAAGATATGTTCAGTCATGGTTGTTGAAGTTAGTCTTCTATAATTGGTGATCTTGGTTTTCGCACAGGTCAAAGGGCAGAGTGCCTTGTGATTTAATCTCACCACTAGGTAATGAGGTTGAAAAACCTGCCCTTAGGTCAAGTTGTTGCTGTTTCCTTGTCTTCAGGATGTCGTATGTACCTAGCCTGGCGCGAATTGGTGCCAGATTGGTATTAGGGACTCTCCCGGGGGGGGGGGTTTGCTTCCTGGTGCTGGTGAAGGGAACTATGTCAGTTTTAAGGTTGGGATCTGGGAATCGGGGCTGGACAGTTGATGTCCAGTCTCATACAATCTAAGTCGAGGCCCAATGACAAGTGTTCAGGGTGTGAGGTGCCCCCTTATTATAAACTTTCTTATTCCTAGTAGAGAGCTTGTTTCTATACAAAAAAATGTCCTCATTTTAGTGTGCCTGTGCAGAAAGGAACCATGTAATATTATATCGTTGGTGCATTAAGGGGTAGAAATGACAGGCTATATAATCTCTGTGCCCTGGTTTTGCCTGAGATATTTTATCCCAGGGTAGACTTGTCTTCTAGAATTTTGTGTTAAGCAGAACAAGAACATGCCAAGAAAAATAAAATAAATAAATAAGAAAGTATTTTATAAAGGGAGTTGAATGAAGGAGTCTTCCTTTGCATTTGGGAATAGAAACACTAAGAGGTATAGATGTTTAGGAATCAAGGATACATAGACAATATAGATATCCCATTAAGTTTTGAGACAATTTTGGGGGCAATGAGATCCAGGGCACATTTTTCTCCCATACTGTGGTCTAATTGAGATTGTGAGATGATTTGCAGAAGTAGTGTCCACAAGTTGGGAACCTCTGAAGTTGAGTCCAGTAGCATGCTTCAGTCCAAGTTGAGGAAGTATGTGAGAAAAAAGGGCTGCATGGAATGAGTCAGCAGGAGTGGTGGTTTCAACTTCTTGCCAGTGCAGGAAGGTGGTAGCTTGTTGGGGCAGGAGGTCTATATCAGTTCCTAATGAGTTCAGAACTGAGGATGCAATGGGTAAAATAGGGAGGTATCAAGGGTTACGATCGAGAGTTTGAGGGGATATATGAAGATCTGAACAGGGGGGGGGAGAAATAATATATGAGAGGGGCTATATATGCTATAGGCATGGTTTGTTTACAGTATGGATTAAGCAAGCATAGTGGAGTGCACCGCATTCAAACTCACGCCCACTTATAGACAAACTTTAGAGATATATTCATAAAATGTGTTGGAGGCCTGAGCCTTATGGAATTGGTCACAGTGCTTAAGAAATAATTGAATTTAGAAAAAATAAATAAATTTGAAAAATGGCTCAGCAGAGAAAGCAGAGAAAAATAAAAAAGAAAGAAGAGAAAGAAAATTAATAAAAATAAAGATAGAAAAATAAGAAAATACGTTGGGTGGGTATCTTGGAGGGGAAAGGTATTCCAAATTCTTGGTGCTTCTTGGATGGCAGGGGTGAACTTTGCTAAATGAAGCTTTCACGGTTAGGTTGTGCATGAAGCATTTTAGAATAAACATAGTTTTCATGACTAGAGTACTAAGCAACTTGGTAGTGGACACTATAAGAGGAGTCTACCTTATGTAGTATCATCCACTGTGTCTTGTGCATCAAGATTCCTTTCCTGGAAAGTGCTGACAGTATAGGCATTATGATATAATTGTACCATAGCTTAGGTTAAAAAAGAGTAAAAGAGAGAAGAAAAATCGAAAAAGATAAAAAACAACAACAAAGGAGAGAGATATTAGTAATTTACAAATACATACTCAGTGAGTGGGTCCTATAACATATGTCTGTGGTGTGTGGTTGTCCATTTCAGTGGTCTCATAAGCCTTAGATCATAGCAGAAGACATAACCACAAGGAAATGGTTAATTTGAAGTATTTTATCAAGACATTGTCATAATGAATTCTTTTTTAATAGAACTGTCAAAAACGAAGCAGCTTGTGCTGCCTCATAAATTGAGGGGGGGGGAGTGGATGGTACCAGGGGCAAGCAGTCTCATGATCATTGAGTGTAAATAAAAATATATATAAAAAAGATTAGCCCTAATCAACCCAAAGTCAATGACAATAGAATCAAGGGACCCAAACTAAAGATATTAATTAAAAAAAATAAATGACTTGTACCAAAAAAAAAAAAAGAGAGAGACCCAAACTACAACTGTATTTGGATCTCATCCCCCCCCCAAGAATGTCTGAAAATACTTAATGGGATATTTTTATTGTCTATGTATGTTTGATTCCTAAACATTTATACTTCTTAATGTTTCTATTCCCAAATGCAAAGGTATCCTCCTACATTTCCCACCTTTTAATTCTTATTTATTTTATTTTTGTTGCTTGCTCTGGTTCTGCTTAACACAAAATTCTAGAAGACAAGTCTAGCCTAGGATAAAATATCTCAGGCCATAACCAGGGCACAGAGACTGTATTAGTCTGCCATTTCTGCCCCTTAATGCTCCAATAATATAATAAGGCATGGCTCCTTTCGGTACAGGCACACTAAAATGGGGAAAATTTTTAAATAGAAACAAGTTATTATCTACTAGGGATAAAAACTCATAAATTGTATAATACAGGGACACTTCACATTTTGAACACTTGTCACTGGGCCTCGACTTAGACTGCAGGGTATGGGACATTGACTGTCCAACCCCAAACCTCAGATTCCAATCTTAGAACTGACACAGTTCCTTGCACCAGCACCAGGAACTAAAATTACCCTGCGGAGTCCCTAATTCCCCTCTGGCACCAGTTTGCACCAATTTAGATGAATGTGATATTCTGATGATGAGGAAACAGCAACAACTTGACCAAAGGACAGGTTTCCCAACCTCATCACCTAATGGTGAGATGAAATTACAAGGCACTCTACCCTTTGACATGTGCAAAAACCAAGTTTTTAATTAATTAGAGAAGACTAACTTCAACAACCATGACTGAACATATCTTCTGGAACCATAAAGACTCTTTCTTAGACTTCATCCTAGCTGTGAAAAAAAATCCCAAGATGTTTAGTTACAGAAGACTTACCTTGACACCACAGCTAAGCAGAACTTTTCCTGGCACCTTAAAAAAACCCTTGGGGTTCAACAATAATCATGGTCATAGATATAGTTGATCCCAATACAGTGTGCTTCAAGAATGGAGAAACTCTTTATCTTTTAGACCAAGAAATTTCCTTTCTAATTTCTCCAGTTACTGTGCCTATGCAAAAACAGCAATAACAAGAAAAAAACTTGCCACACCAGCCCCCTCCAGTTTTCTTTCTTTCTTTCTTTCTTTCTTTCTTTCTTTCTTTCTTTCTTTCTTTCTTTCTTTCTTTCTTTCTTTCTTTCTTTCTTTCTTTCTTTCTTTCTTTCTTTCTTTCTTTCTTTCTTTTTAATTTGGTATGGTTTTGTTTTGTTCTTTTTCTTTTTTTTTTTTCTTTTACATTTAAATTTATATTTTCTACACAGGGACTCATCCTTCCTTTTTTCTTTTTCAACAGAACTGTCAAAAACAAATCAGCTTGTGCTGCCTCATAAATTGAGTGGGGGGAAGTGGATGAAACCAGGGGCAAGCAATCTCATGATCATTGTGTGGAAATAAAAAAAATTAGCCCTAAATGCCCAAATCAAAGTAAATGACAATAGAATCAATAGACCCAAACTACAACAAGCTATACACAAAATGGACTTGTTACACTGGCAGTCCAGGGGGCTAAGAATGGAGACAGGGGAAGCATGCTGGGTATAGGGCAGAGGGAGGTCATCAATGGTGGTGGTAATTGCCCTAATTACTGTCACTATGTACCTTAAATATAACTGTGAAAGACTTGTAATTCACAGTGGTCTCAATAAAATATTACAAATAAAAATCATATGTAGCAACAATTTTCCCCATCCTCTGGAACTGTTTAGTACAGAAATCTAGTAGACAAGTCTTCATCTAGAGGTTACTTAAGAAAAAGTTTATGAGGATTGTTAGTCTTGTTACCTTGACCCACCCCATATGCACCAGTAATACCTTTTGTCATTCTTCCTTTTTGCATATGCAGATTAAAATGGAAAAGATTACATATGCAAACAAGTTCTTATCTAGTAGAGATGGGAGCACATTTTAAACTGCAATGGGACCTTACACCCTGAATTTATGGCGTAAGTCTTGGGGTTTCCAAATTCTATTCTGACGCGGAGAATTGAAGGGACAACTCAGGCAAATGCTCAGGTGAATTAGTTTATTCTGGTATACCAGGGTCTCCCGTGGTCCCGCTGGTCCCTCCTTATATAAGATGGGAAATGGGAGGGGAAGGAAGGAGTGATGCCACTTCCTTGAGGGCTGGACTTCCGCTAAGGTAACACGAATCATTGGTGAGGTAGGGGTAAAGGCTGGACTTCCACTACGATAACACGAATCATTGGTGAGGTAGTGCTAAAGGCAGGACTTCCGCTACGATAACACGAATCATTGGTGAGGTAGTGCTAAAGGCAGGACTTCCTTTTCACTAGAAAGCTCGTGAACCACCTAGTTAGAACCTGAGTGAAACCTGGCATGAGATTTTTTTATTCCTTTTCACTGGCTTAGTGACTTTACTTAGACTTCAGCTGATTGGATATTGACCTTTCACTCCTGAACTATAGACACTGACTGCTGAAACAAACATGGTTTTCTACACCATTGCCAGAAATAAAAACTCTTAACAAGAAAGGCTCCACCACCACCATGGCATTGACTTACTCCAAAGATGGCACTTATGACACCATGACAACCTAAGAACAGCAACAGTCTGCTTGTAGGGCAGGATTCTCTACAATGCTATCTAATAGTGAGACAAAACCAGAAGATGCCATTAACCATGCAGCCTTCAACATAGGACCTGTACAGAAACCAGGATCTATAATTACAGAAACCAACAGCAACAACTGTGACAGTGAAGAACTGTTTCTGGGACCACAGAGAATGTCTAAGGGGTCAGTCAACCTACTAGGCCTGGAGCATGGAGTTAGTCTTATGCCAAAACACTTCAGGGGTGAGGTTTCCCTGTTTTTAAGGCAAAGGTTTTTCCTTCCAATTTCTTGCATATTTTGCTGTGCCTATGCAAACAACAACTGACAAACACACATCTTTCTTTTCTTTTTGTCCATCTACTACCTAAAAATGAGTCCATCTAGTCCATCTACTACCTCCTATCTAAAAAAAAGAGCACACGAAAGCTTCTGCTATTGTATTAACGACTTTATTGGTGACCACAATAAATTTGTCATGAAAATATCTGCTAATGAACTTTCCTTTTCTTTTTTCAATTCTTTTTTTTTAATTATAGATCTCCTATTTTCTTTATATTTTTTGATAACTTTGCTTCCTATCATCCTGAAGTAAATGTATTATGGTCATTTATGTCAATTGTGATGCATTTTCTTTCAATAAATTTATTTTAAAAATATATATTGGCCTTGGTAGGGATATTCAGGCTACCCAGGTGCTCCAGGGGTTCTCCCACAGCCATATCTGGTGGTGTTTTGGGAATCATGTAGTACTGGGAATTGAACCCTGGTTAGGTGCATGCTAGGCATGTGCCCTAACCACTGTACTATCTGTTGTCTTCCACATATTTATTTTTAATCCTCTGTTTATCTGCTGAAATACAAACTACAGATATCTAGAAAGTGTAAGAGGTGGAGTTAGCACCCAAGAACACTTGCTTTCCCCCATGCTTCATTCACTGTGATTTTAAGAGTGCATCTAAAAGCTAGTACTCATAAACCCTTTAAAGCACACAATTTACAGGGTTTTAAAACTGACATGTAGCAGGAGTTAGAACTTGCTACATAACCATGAGGTTTTTTACTTTGGAAAGATTTCAGTCCTATGGTTGCTTTACTTCTTTCAATTTCCTCTTTTCTCACTCTCTTCTTCTCCCTTTGTATCTATTTTTTGATTTTTCAAAACAAAATATTTAGCATCTAACTCTTAATTGTCAAAATACTTTCCAGAAAATCTTAGTCCCATTCATTTATACTAACAGGACAATACCATTCTGCCTTCAAGAATTTAAAAGTGTTTTTGATATTTGGCTACAGTAGAGTCTAATGGGCTGAAAGAACTGGAGTTTTTGATGCACCTGGCAATGCATCAAGCTTACTCCTGGCTCTGCACTGAGGAATCACTGTTAGTCCTTGGAGACTGTATGGCATGTTCAGAGATCTGAGTCAGCCGCTGGCAAGGCAAGCACCCTTAACTACTGAACTCTCTCTCTTTCTCCATGTAGACTGTTGAGTAAAATTTACTTTACATTTTACTTTTGCATAAAGAAGTCAGTAAGATTCCAAAGAAAAAAGACATTTGCAGTTTTCGTCAAATGATGGGGAAGAATCAATATAAAAAGGTTTGATTTTGTTAAGAATGTTCACTTTAATTGAAATGTTACCCTTCAAACTCTTGAAAAATGTTTCACTCCTTTTAAAGTTATTTGTGTTAAAAATCTAGGCCTGGGAAATTAGAAGGTCCATTTCTTTCTAAGTGTTGCTTTCAAGTACAAATGACCTTTGATTTCCTAGAGACAAAGGGGGTAGTTTGAAGTCCATTGACTTGCTAACAGAGCAAGCTTGCTAGGAGCCTCCAGTCCATTGACTTACTAACAGGACAAGGTTGATTTCCCAGCTGCCTTTCCACTCAGTTTCTAGTTTACACCTGAACTCTATCAAAATCTTGCCTTTCCCCTCTGGATTTCACAGATGTTGAGTTTGGCAAATCGTATGTTCTTATACTTATATTCTTATACTCTTCTTAAACTGATACCTTGTAGAGCTTTCTGTAGGCTTACATTTAAATAATCATGAGATTCTTAGAACTGCTTATAAAGGTGATCTACAGTATACAGGTTAAAAATAAAAATTATAAAAAGTATGTAAGAAACAGGAAGAAAGTTGGAGGAAATTGTAGAAGGCCATCATTTCACAGAATTGTCAAATTTGTTCTAGGATTCAGAACATGATGCACTTTTTCGAATTTTCCTTATTTTATGGTGTAATTATACTGTTACTCCAAGCAGGATCCTTGGAACAGCAGCAGGACTTGTCACCTGGGGGGTTGTTAGTAATGTTACCTGGGGTCTTGTTAGCATTGTTTCAGGGATGCACTTGGGATTCAAAGAGTCAGTACCTGCATTTGAACAGGACCCTCGGTGTTCTAAGTTAACTTTAAAGTCCAAGAAACTGCCCTATCTCATCCACATGTCTTCAAGTCTTGCATTTTCAGCACTGCACAGAGCCTAAATATGGATAGTTGGAAACTTGTGAACATGATATTTAAATACAAGTTTATTGCTGTATCAATGTTTTGGAATGCTCTAGGTTTTGCAAGTACAGTTTCTTACCTTTTTTAATTGTATATACTGTACTGCATCCACCACCAAAATGTCCATGTAATTCACACTGTAAAATCTACCCTAATCTCCCACTTCTTTTTCTTCTGTCTAAAAATCCAATTTAGAAATGTTAGAAAGCCCAAGATGCACAGCTACCTAAATATATACCTTTATCTATTTAAGGATCTTTAACCTTTGTTGTACATTGGAAACATCTGGAAAATTATTTTAAAATACTGATACATGACTTCCACCCACCCATAGAAATTTTAACTTAAATTAACACAGTGTGTGACCTAGCTGTGAGAACTAAAAAAATCTACCTGGCTTATTCTAAATGTGCACCCAACATTGAGAACTATTGCAATAAAAATAGTCACCTCCTACACATTCTAGGTTTGATGAAAATGGTCATGAGTATAAGTTTGAGTCTGTAATATGGACCTCTTTAATCAGAACCACATACAGTACAATACTGGGACTGAATTTAAGTTTTCAGAGAGTTCTGGAATTTTTGGACATTTCTTGTATGTGGATATGTTTTATGTGTTTTGATAACCTGAGCACACAGGAGAATAAGAGAAAGACATGGGATTGCTTGAGAGTGGTACTAAGTCTTGCGATATATTTTACTTGAAAGAAATTTAAAAGTTTGACACAACTGATTTGATAATTTTGTTGGAAGACCAATCACTGCTTAACTAAGTAACTTTAAGGTTATTACTCATAATTAAAACTGTTCTATGTGGCATTTTTTTGTTTCTTCACTTTTGTTTTGGGGCTATACCCATAAGTGCCTATAACCCTTCCCCTAATGCCCTTTTACCTAAGCTTTTTTTTGAGATGTTAATCCCACTTGGATGATCACACCCACCCACACCTGGGATAGGGTGGGCTGTTTTAAATAAAGAATAAAAAATGTCTGGTGGGGACGAGGCAAAAGGAGAAGAAAAAGGCAGAGAGGAGAAGCAAAAAGCTTAGCAGAGAAAGCAGATGTAAGGAAAAGTACAGGACCATGGAATAAAAGCAAGTTGACTCTGATGATAATTTGACTGCTTGTGAGTTATTTCTCTGCCATTACCCTCCATCTTCAGACTCACCGGCTGAAGAGGCTAGAGGATCGGTGCCTAGGGAGACCTCACCAAATACATGCCTCATTTTATATTTTATATTTTTATTTTAAAACTGGCGCTTGAACACAGACACAGGACTCGAGAATCCAAGAAGACCTTAGAGATGGTGAGTGCCTTGACCCTTTGGTGGCTAATCACAGCCTACTTAAACTGGACTGAGAATGTAGAGTCAAGAACTTTGGTACATATGATGCCTGTTCTGAAAATGGCAGAGATCCCTTCAGGTGAGACAGAAGCAGGCAGTGAAGGAGGAAAAGCTGAAGACTCTGAGCTACCTCCCAGAGGCCATGGCCCACAGTCTTTCTTCTACTAAAGGCACTTTATGTGAGGACCTCAGTCCCTCACCTTATAGAAGTCACTGATTGGGAAGAAGCCATAAAGAAAATGTTATTGGAAGAGGACCAATAGCAGACAGAAGAGAAGGTTCCCCAACCCAGATTCTGGTTCTGGAACTGAATAAGTTTCTTTCCCTGATGACCTTGGCAGCCTAACACAGATGGAGAAAGTGGAGAAGATATAGGACCAAGCCCAGCCAAGCTCAACTGAGAAGAAACTATATTTCTCAGAACCTCTTGTAAATTAATTTTTTTTTCAGATTAATCTCTTAGCCCTAATTGCATTGGTCACTATATTGATGTTTAAAATGTTTTTTTTTATCTGTATGGATCTTATTGTTTCATTCTAAGCCCCACTGCAAAAAGAAAATTTTGTATCCAACTTTAGTGATTTAATATTAATTTGCACAATTCTGAGGAAATGCATAAATGTTAGTTTTAAAGGCTTTCAGCTATCCTACTGAATGTTTCCCAATTGCTATGATGTTTTATTGTGTATCTGTGTAACAATTTATTTTAAAATTGTATTATCTGCAGAAATGTTCTTGTGATTTTGTTTAGAGAAGTTTATGGAAAGAAACTCTGGTGTGTTTAAGATGTGAAAAATCTGATTGTCTTGAGAAGAACTGCATACAACTTAAACTGATGCTTTAAGTTCTGATTTGTAGTTTCTGCCTCTGGCAGAGAACAGGAGAACAAAAGTTTTGTAACTTTTTTTGTTTTGTTTAATACAGAAAAGATGGATATGAAACTCTTCCCTCAACACACTTTTACCTAAGCTTTTTTTTGAGATGTTAATCGCATCTGGATGATCACATCTGCCCACACCTGGGATGAGGTGGGCTGTTTTAAATAAAGAATTAAAAAGTCTGGCAGGGGCAAGGAGTGAGGAGAAGGGCAGCAAAAAGCTTAGCAGAGAAAACAGATGTGAGAAAAAGAATATGGTGTACAGAACCATGAAATAAAAGCAAGCTGACTCCAATGAAACTTTAACTGACTGCCTGTGAATCATTTTTCTGCCATTATCCTGCATCTTCAGCCCCAATGGCTGAAGGTACTAAAGATTCGATGCCTAGGGTGGCCTCATCCAACACGTGGTTCTCTTTTTATTTTCTATTTTTATTCTGCAAGTGCCCAGGGGTTACTCCTGCCTCTATATTCAGTAATCACCCCTTTGGCAGTGCTCAGGACCATGCTGGGGGGACAAACCTGGGGTGATCATGTGCCAAAGCACTAAATGATCTCTCTAGTCCCCTAAGTAGCATTCTTCATTTATTATACCCATTAGGTATATGCTCTTCTTACATTTAATGTTTTCCCTTCCTTACAGAACTTAAAATCCTCCAGTCTGTTCAGAGATAACTCTTTGGAATGGGAGATAGTACAGCAGGCAATGTACTTGCCTTGCATAATAACCCACCTGGGTTGGATCCCCAGCACAGTCAGGGGTGATTTCTGAACACAGAGCCAGAAGTAATGCCTGAGCAGAAACAGTGTGCCCCAAGAGTCCACCTTCCAAAAAAAGTCAAAAATTAAAAAAAAATGAGTATTTTTTTTGTTTATAACTGTCCTTCTCTCTCAACCAATCCATCTTTATTAATATAGCCTTTTACTAATATGAAGGAATTCAATGTGGAGAATGACATCATTTCAGATGATGTCAGTATTAGCATGTGGCTAATTTGGTTGAATTGACATTATGGGGTGCATTAGAGCTATGCTTGATGAAGTTGATGTACATTTTCATATTGTTCTCTTACTCATTCTTAGCTCTGTAGGGGATTTTAATCAAACCTAGGATCTGTGCTCAATGGCTAAAGTTTCTGCAAAGAGCTTCATGCTACTTCAGCCTGTCAGAGATCATGAGAGTTGAAAATGACATTAAGGTGACTATTGAAGAGTGAAAGTGTGATGACAGTGAGAGATTGGGGTCCTAGCGCTGATAGTGTGGTATTTGTGTAGGTGTTTTATTTTCTTAGAAGTTCACCTTTAGGGATGAAGAGTGAATACAGGGATGTGATTTCCTGAATTCTACTGTGTGCATGAAGATTTCTTCTGCTTTTTCTTCCTTAATACTTAAAAAGATAAAAGAAAGGGGACTATGACATTCCAGGGAATGCCTATTTGACCTTATCATATAGGGATTTTCTGTCATTGCTCTAGTCCTCTAAAGTTTGATCCTATCTGCATGATTGAACCTGGCTTCTGGAGCATATTCTTGTTTGCAGGAAAGGAAGATAGAAAAAAAGGAACTTATAAGAAATTGTCACATACCTATGGATCCTATGGAGACTGAGACATATGGGTTTTATTGTGTCCAACAATGTGACAGTGATGTCTTGTTTATGACTAGCAGCATAAAACATGACACAAGCTGTGTCCCAGAGGCTAGAGAGCATGGTGTTTATACACCAACTTCTGGCAGTCATTGACTTAGAGGAGTCCCTGCTGTGTCCCTAATTCCTTAGACTAATCCCACACTTCTGATCTGCTTATGTGGAGAGTGGTCTTTAGAAAAAAGCCTTCAGTCAAAGAAAAAAAAAAGAAAGAAAAGAAAAAGAAAAAAAAAGAAAAACCTTCAGTCAAAGAATTGTTCAAGTCTCCAATTGAGTCTTTTTCAGACAGTGATACAGAGGAAAGGGCAATCTAAATACTGACAATCTCTGGTCATGCATTCTCCCTGCCCCCCCCCCAATTAATTTGTTTTTAGGGCCTTTTCTCTTTCAATTCTCAGCCATTCTTGTATCAAACTTTAAACTTCAGGCACTGGGTAAGGTGTTTGACTTGCACGTGGCCAACCTGAGATGGACCTGGGTTTGATTCCCAGAATCGAACATGGTCCCATAAGCCTGCCAGGAGCAATTTCTGAGCACAGAGCCAGGAGTAACCATTGAGCGCTGCCAGGTTTGGCCCCCAAACATCAAAATACATGTGCAAAAGTAAATTTTAGACACTGAAAAAACTCATATTCTTTCCACAAACAATCTAGACCCACAGCATTTTGGCTTTTAAAATGAAGGTGACAGATTTTATAGCCATAAGTATATTTTATAAATGTGGATATGGGTTTGCATGCAAGAAAGTGAAGAGGAGTGGAGAATGATAGTGTTGAGTGCTAACATAATTAATTATAAATTATTTACAAGAAAAGCTAAATTATTTTAGTTTTATTTTACTTATTTATTTATTGGTTTTGGGACCACACCCAGTGACGCTCAGGGGTTACTTCTGGCTATACACTCAGGAATCTTTTCTGGATAAGTTCAAGGACACTACCTGATCCCTCACTGCTGCAAATTATTTCTCAAACTCAACAAGAACACAGTGTGGAATGAAAATATGCCCTGGAGTTCACCCCCCCTATTTTGAATATCTCAAAAGACTTAGTGAGGATGCCTATATTTCCTCTCTATGTTTAATACCTCTATAAAAATACCTCTTAGTAAATTTATTCCCAAATGTAAAGGTAGCCTCCTCCATCACTTATTTTCTTTAGTTACTTTTTTCAAATTTATTATATAATATCTATATCTATCTATCTATCATCTATCTATCTATCTATCTATCTATCTATCTATCTATCTATCTATCTATCTATCTATCTATCTATCTATCTATCTATCAACTTCACCTGGTTGGTTCTGCTTGGTATGAAAACCTACAAGAAAAAGTTTTGCCTGAGATAAAAGCTCATGTCAAAGCCAGGGCATAGAGATTGTGTAGCCTGTCATTCTTTTTTTTTTTTTTTTTGGTTTTTGGGCCACACCCTGTGACGCTCAGGGGTTACTCCTGGCTATGCGCTCAGAAGTTGCTCCTGGCTTCTTGGGGGACCATATGGGGCGCCGGGGGATCGAACCGCGGTCCGTCCTAGGCTAGCGCAGGCAAGGCAGGCACCTTACCTCCAGCGCCACCGCCCTAGCCTGTCATTCTTACCCTCAAATGTGCCAGAAATAAAATATGGCACCGTTCTCTTTTGCATAGACACTCTAAAAAAGGGGAAATCCTATGCACAGAAACAAGCTCTTATCTACTAGGGATAAGAACCCATATATTTTATAATACAGGGGCGCCTCCCACCCTGAACATGTGTCATGTGGACCCAACTTAGACTCCATGTGATCCATCAGCAACCGTCCAATCCAGAATCACAGATTCCAGACGTAGAACCAACACAGTTCTCAGCAATAGCACTTGGAAGCAAACTCCTCCCTGGGAAATTCCTAATACTGCTCTGGCACCAACTTGCACCAGTTTTGATATGACATCCTGACAACAAGGAAACGACAACAACTTGATCTAAGAGCAGGTTGCCCTAGCACTGGCAGGGATCTCAAACTCGCGGCTGGCGGCCATCATACAACATATTGTGGCCCTGCCCAAGAGGAATCAATTTTTGTTTTGTTTTGTTTTAGTTGTTTGGGTCACACACCCCCAATGTTCAAGGCTTACTACTGACTTTGCACTCAAGGATCACCCCGACTTTGCCTCCTGCGGCCCCCAGGTAAATTGAGTTTGAGACCCCTGCTAGCACATCATCTATCCATAAGATGAAATCATAAGACATGTTGTCCTTTGCACAAAAACCAAGATCGCTAACTACAGAGGACTGACTTTGACAAACATGACTGGGTAGAACCTATCGTGGGACCAATAAAAAGATCCTAGCTTAGTCTTTGGCCTAGGTTTTGTACAAAAACCAAGATCACTAAATCCAGAGGTCTGACTCTGACAACTGAGACTGAGCAGAACTTCTGGAACCATAATGAAAGACTCCATCCTAGGCTTTGTCTTAGGATCTGAGCAAAAACCAAGATCACTAATTACAGAAGACTTACTAAAACAACAGTGATGGAACAGAACTTCTATAACTGTAAAGACTCTATCCTAGCCTTTGTCCCATGACCTACAAAAATACCAAGATCTCTAGTCACAGAGGTGTGATGCTATCATCCACAACTGAGCGGAAAGTTTCATGGCAGCATAAAAAGACTTTAGGGTGTGAAAATGAGCATGTATGGAGTCTGTAGTTGTTCCCATGGCAATATGCTTTCAAGGGCAGAGAAACCCTATATCTCTGAGTCCAAGGCCCATTCTAATTTCCCCAGTACTTACTATGCCTATGCAAATAATAATAATAATAACAGCTTCCTGGGAGCCGGGAGTCTAGCAGGAGGAGGTTTGGCAAGCCCACGCCATGCCAGAGGCCTGCTTGGCCAGGCCTAGGGGGGGTGCGGGACTTGGGTAACCCCAGCACCCCTCTGCCGCCTTGCTCCAGATCTCCAGGGCTTCCCCGGGCCACACGCCTGGGCAAGCCGGTGAGTTGGGTCCCTTGGTGGAGCTTGAAGGTACCCTAGGCCTTCCCCCACTATCCATGCGGCTCCTTAGGGAGGGTCTGGGTGGGGCTCTGAACCTCTGGTCTCCCAGCTTCTTGAAGGATCTCTCCTTCCTGGGAGCCGGGAGTCTAGCAGGAGGAGGTTTGGCAAGCCCACGCCATGCCGGAGGCCTGCTTGGCCAGGCCTAGGGGGGGTGCGGGACTTGGGTAACCCCAGCACCCCTCTGCTGCCTTGCTCCAGATCTCCAGGGCTTCCCCGGGCCACACGCCTGGGCAAGCCGGTGAGTTGGGTCCCTTGGTGGAGCTTGAAGGTACCCTAGGCCTTCCCCCACTATCCATGCGGCTCCTTAGGGAGGGTCTGGGTGGGGCTCTGTACCTGTGGTCTCCCAGCTTCTTGAAGGATCTCTCCTTCCTGGGAGCTGGGAGTCTAGCAGGAGGAGGTTTGGTAAGCCCACGCCATGCCGGAGGCCTGCTTGGCCAGGCCTAGGGGGGGTGCGGGACTTGGGTAACCCCAGCACCCCTCTGCCGCCTTGCTCCAGATCTCCAGGGCTTCCCCGGGCCACACGCCTGGGCAAGCCGGTGAGTTGGGTCCCTTGGTGGAGCTTGAAGGTACCCTAGGCCTTCCCCCACTATCCATGCGGCTCCTTAGGGAGGGTCTGGGTGGGGCTCTGAACCTCTGGTCTCCCAGCTTCTTGAAGGATCTCTCCTTCCTGGGAGCCGGGAGTCTAGCAGGAGGAGGTTTGGCAAGCCCACGCCATGCCGGAGGCCTGCTTGGCCAGGCCTAGGGGGGGTGCGGGACTTGGGTAACCCCAGCACCCCTCTGCCGCCTTGCTCCAGATCTCCAGGGCTTCCCTGGGCCACACGCCTGGGCAAGCCGGTGAGTTGGGTCCCTTGGTGGAGCTTGAAGGTACCCTAGGCCTTCCCCCACTATCCATGCGGCTCCTTAGGGAGGGTCTGGGTGGGGCTCTGAACCTCTGGTCTCCCAGCTTCTTGAAGGATCTCTCCTTCCTGGGAGCCGTGAGTCTAGCAGGAGGAGGTATGGCTGGCACTGGTAATCTCTGTCCAGTCTACATTCTCAAAATCGCACGGGGGCTATCGCCCCCGCACGCACAAGAAACATTAATAGTACTCTCACAAGAAACATTAATAGTACTCACTATCATTGAATTATGTTTTTATGTATGCAGAATGTCCATTTTGTACTTTGCCCTTTTGCATACCCCTTCATAAGTTCATATTTCTCTTTAACTTCTTTATCTCCTATCATCATTACTCCTTTTTTACCCTTTCTAACTTAAGTACTGTTGAGTCCTAATTCACAGACCAAAGTGGTGCCCTAGAGTTAACACCCACCCAACTATTTTAAAAGGCATAAAAATGACGCATATCTTTTGAACATTTTATGGGTGTTTTCTTTGACAGCTATAACTTTTGCTAAATACTTTCTTATACAGTGATGATCCCCCCCATGTTTTTTATCTTCTCTTTGTGAACTGCTCAATATGGAATTTGGTGTGAAAGAATCCCTCAGTTTAATACTTATGTTTGAACCAAGTCATGGGTCTTGTTGGAAGTGTTCTTATGCCCCCATATATCTGATAGCACCACGTGGCTTTATTACTTGTTTGCGTAGGTACACTAACATGGGAAATACTATACATACCAATAAGTTCTTATCTAATAGAAATGGGAACACACAAATCTTGTAGTGCAATGAGACCTTACACCCTGAACATTGACATAAAGACCTGGCACAGGCCTCAGAAGAATGGGCATTCTCCATTTACCCCTTGATCTACAGAAGACATTTACAAAACATCCAAGGTTGTATATAACATCACTCGAAGGCATTCCTGTACCAGGGACGACCCTACAGCTGCTCTGACATCGATCTACTCAAAAGAGACATCCCTTAACACTGAGAAGACAACAAGAACAATGACCTGCTTACTAGACAGGGCTTGCTGTATTGCCCCTTTATGGTGAGGTTTGTCTATAACATCACCTGGAAGCAATCCTCTACCACGGAAGACCCTACCACTGCTCAGACATCGTCCTGCTCAAAAGAGACTTCCCTTAACACTGAGAAGACTTAACAACAACAACAACCTGCTTACAGGACAGAGCTTCCTGCATTCCCCTTTCATGGTGAGGTGAAACGAGAAGGCACTCCACATCATGACTTCAATATAGGACATGCAGATTCCAGAATCTTTAATACAGAAACATGAGACCGACAACAGAGACTGTGTGATAAGTGTGTTGGCGCTACGGACAATGTCTTGGAGCGAACGATAACTTTCCTGAGGCCTAGAGCTGGTCTTATGCCAGGAAACTTCAGGGTTAGGATCTCTTTGTATTTAGGCCAAGGCTATTCCTTTCCATGCCTCTCATATTTTGGTGGGCCTATGCAAACAACAATTGCCACTCTAACACCGTTTTTACTGTGCTCCTTTGACTCTAATCCTTAAAACACACCCACTTAAAATTTGAGGTTAACTTAAGCTAATATGCATGTACATGGAAATGTAAAAAATACTATGCCTCTAATGTTTAAGGAGTTACGTAAGTTTGATGGCTTTAGATTGCCTTGTGTGCTGTTAAGAAATATAATGTGCTACAATCTGGGGACTTGAGGGACAAAGTAATTGCACATGGATTCTGTTTTATTTATCTTAACTTTCTTTGGTGAATGTTCAAAGTTAAGATATCAGCAAGGGGACTTCTTCTGATAATTATGTTATGGGTGATTGTCCTTCCACTGTAACTTTACCCTATCCTCTTTCTTTGCATCTTTTGTTCTCATAATTCTTAATAAAAAATTATAAAACTGAAAAAAAAATAATAACAATAATAATAATAATAATAAGCACAAAACCTTGCCACACCATTTCTTCTCCTTCATTTTCCCCCTTTTTTCTTCTAATTTATTTTTCTTTTTCCTTTCTTTTCTATTTTTCTTTTTTCTTTTTTTATTATTTTCATCTTTTTTATGTTCTTCTTGTGGTTATTATATGATGGTGGTTGTTTTTAGTAGCTGGGGGCTTTTATTTGTAGTTGCTGGGGGTTTTTGTTTCGTTTTTCTTCTTTTTTACCTATCTTCTTTTAAATTGATATTTATAACCTCTAGACAGAATCTTCCCAGTTTTTTATTTTTTCCAACAGAACCACATAACTTGAATCATCTTGTTCTACCTCATGAATTGAGGGGAGAAAATGAAGGGTACCAGGACCAAACAGTTGTATGAACATTGAGTGGAAATAAAAAATGTTCAGACTCAAACACCAAACCCAAAGACAATGACAACAGAATCTATACCCAATCTACAACAAGCTATACACAGAGGGTAGCAGTTACACTAGCAGTCTGGGGGGAGGCAAATGAGGGATATATAGGATGCATGCTTGGAACAGGGTTGGAGGGAGGACAACCCTGGTGGTGAAAATGGCCCTGGTTTTTTCTCACTAAATATTGTCCCTTTAAATATTACTGTGAAAGATTCGTAATTCACTTTGGTCACAATAAAAATTATTAAAAAAAAAAAAGAAATCACTCCTAATTTAAGGGGACCATATGGGATTCCAGGGATCGAGCCCAGATTTGTCCTGGGTCGGCCGTGGGCAAGGAAAATGCCCTACTGATGCACTATTGCTCTGGCCCCGAGAGTAGTTTTATTTAAAAAATAACTATCAGTTACTCTTTTGGAAGTGGGGTGTAGAAGGGGGTTCAAGAACTGTTCAGGAGGTCCAGAGCCCTTCTCAGGGATTTCAACTAACCCCACTCTCAGCAACACGGAGTCTAGGTCTGCACCCTGTTCCATCAAGGACTCCTGTGGTTCTAAGGATTGAGCCTGGGTTAGCTGCATGAAAGGCAAGTACCTTAATCTCTCTCTGTACTATCTCCCCAGTTTCTTAGATCTGCTATTAAAATTTTTGTTTTTTTGGTTTTTGGGCCATACACGGCGTTGCTCAGGGGTTACTCCTGGCTGTCTGCTCAGAAATAGCTCCTGGCAGGCACGGGGACCATATGGGACACCGGGATTCGAACCAACCACCTTTGGTCCTGGATCGGCTGCTTGCAAGGCAAACACCGCTGTGCTATCTCTCCGGGCCTTAAAATTTTTTTATTGAGATCAAAGTGAATTACAAGTCTTTCACACTAATATTTAAGGTACATATAACAAAGAATTAGGGCCATTCACATCACCAGTGTTGTTCTCCCTCCACCTCTGTTTTCAGCATGCGACCCATACCAACCCCCCTTTGTCTCTTGGACTACTAGTGTGTATACTTTGCTGTAGTTTGGGTATTGATTCTGGTGTCTTTGGGTTTGGTGCTTAAGTCTGATTTTTTTTTTTTTGGTTTTTGGGTCACACCCGGCGGTGCTCAGGGGTTACTCCTGGCTGTCTGCTCAGAAATAGCTCCTGGCAGGCACGGGGGACCATATGGGACACC